>NC_134896.1:36830038-36970038 GCF_041734735.1 Babylonia areolata | reverse complement strand
GAAATGTTTCTGTTTTTCAGTCTCTAGGAGGTGTCAAAAGTGTGTGAGGATCTGTACATGCTAAGAGTCTACACCACATTTGTTGTATTTGTTTTGGAAAAAAACAAACAATCCCAGATGCCCGACCTTTGCATGAACCCAATGTACTGATCAGGCCTTGATGGGAATGAAAGTATGATATGATATGATATGGATACTTATACAGCACCTATCCTCGACTGGAGACCCAAGCACTTAACAAACACGATGTCATCTGCACAACAGGCTGCTAACCTGGGTAGAGCCGACTGACGGCTGCCATTGGGTGCTCATCATTCGTTTCCTGTGTCATTCAATCAGATTTCAGGCACATACACATACACACAGAGACAGACATATAATATTTTACATGCATGACCATTTTGTTTATTTAACTTGCCAGGAAGGCGGCCATATTCCGTTTTCGGGGGAGTGCATGCTGGGTATGTTCTCGTTTCCATAACCCACCGAATGCTGTCATGAATTACAGGGTCTTCAACATGTGTATTTGATCTTATGCATGTGTATACACACAAAAGGAATTCAGGCACAAGCAGGTCTGTACATATCTTGACTTAGGAGATCGGAAAAATCTCTACCCTTTACCCACCAAGCGCCGTCACCGAGATTCAAACTCATGACCCTCAGATTGAAAGTCTAATGCTTTAACCACTCGGCTTTTCAGCCCGTCAAGGTGGGGTAGTGTTGGGGAAGGGTTGCGGGAAGCGTGATGCCTGATACAACTCCCCTGGACAAGCACTACATGAGACCATTGCACAAAGAACAGGGTGGTTCACTTCGACAGAGAATCATTGATTTGATCCATCAAACAAGGCTTCGTTTTCATGCTTCCAGAATCCGTAAACTGTTCAGTTTTGAATACCAACTGTACCAACCAAGAAATAACGAAATTAGAATACTGTGTTGGTACGGGAATACTTGTACTTGGTACACAGGGGAAGTAATCATGGTACAAGTTAACTCGTACCTGGAGTGGAATGAGTTAAGGACTGGATTCTACATTCTCTTTTCTTTGTTTTGTCACAGAGCAACGAGCTGTGCTCCACCAGCCTCAGCTGCACACACTTGAATGCCGCCACGATCAGCGAGTTCAGGTTGCGTAAGTGGTTTGGCGCCGGTCGACCATACTGTGCATGATGGAACGTTTCCAGTTTCAGTGTCGATTTTACTGCATCACTTCCCCTCCCACCCTCTGCCCCCCTTGATTAAATCAATCTGCAAAAACCACAACCCCCCACCCCAACCCAACTCACTCCCTTCCCCCTACTCTTGTCATTCGGATAAGATGATGAACCAAGGTACTGTGTGCAGCATGCACATGAAAGAAAGAACCCACAGCAACAAAAAGGTTGTCCCTGCCAAAATTCTGCAGAAAAATGCTGTACATGGGACCATCATCTCAAGTCAAACTTGGGGGAAAAAAAAAAGGACAAGACCGGAATTCGAACCCAGACCCCTCACAGACACTGAACCGGCAGATAAGCATCTGTCCTAACACCATTCTGCCACCTTCCTCCTTCCTCACTTCACCTGGAAAACAATGAAGTCACAGATCCACTTGACAGTGCCTTTACAGGATTTGAACCCAGACCCTCAGACACTGAACCAGCAGATAAGCGTCAGTCCTAACCACTCTGCCACCTTTCCCTCCTGACCCTGACCTGGAAAATGATGAAGTCGCATCCCCACTTGACAGCGTGTTCACAGGGTTTGAACCCAGACCCTCACGGACGCTGAACAAACACGTACGCATCCTAACCATTCGGCCACCTTCCCTCATGTAGAAAATGATGAAGTCACAGATCCACTTGACAGTGCGTTTACAGGATTCGAACCAAGACCCTCACGGACGCTGAATTAGCAGATAAGCATTCTAACCATTCTGCCACCTTCCCTCACGTGGGAAACGATGAAGTCGCAGATCCACTTGACAGTGCGTTTACAGGATTCGAACCAAGACCCTCACGGACGCTTAACTAACACATACGCATCATAACCACTTTGCCACCTTCCCTCACCTGGAAAACGATGAAGTCGCAGATCCACTTGACGGTGCGTTTACACATGAGGATGTTGGGTGGGGTCACGCTGACCTTGGCCAGTCCGGCCAGCAGTTCCATGGCCGCCAGGGCCGTATTGAGGTCAGTCTTCCACGACGCCATCAGGCGGTTACACACCAGCGATGTGGCGTGGCCAAACAACCCGTGAGCCGTCTCTGTGGACATTGTAACACCGTGTTTCACACAGGAACTTGATGGTGAAAGAGTTAAAAAGCCCCAAACATCATCACCATAGTGCGTATCAATCTGCTTTCATCATCTCTTGACTGTGTCTGAAACTAAAATTGCTGGCACGGGTCCAACAAACTTTCCACCTCTTCCAAAAGCTGAAACACTGACCAGTTAGGTATCATTTTCTGATGCTGGTCAGCACTCAAGGCTTCAGTCAATATGATGCACATGCCAAGAAATACATATGGTATGTGTATGTAAAATAATACAGAATAATTAGACCTGTATACAAAATTTAAACCTATTCAATCAATCAAACTTTCCACCCCTTCCAAAAGCTGAAACGCTGACCAGTTAGGTAATATTTCCAGATGCTGGTCAGCCCCTCTGTGACAAAGCCTCTGTCAATAATGATACACATGCCAAGAAATACACATTGCATGTTTATGTAAAATAATACAGAACGATTAGACCTCCTAATCACAAGGCAAGGTAGAACTATGTCCAACATCCAGACCAAGGATGGAAAATGTCTAACAGAAGAACAAGACATCCTAAAGCGATGGACAGAATACTGCTCAGAGCTATACAACATACAGACCACAGGTGATCCAGCAATACTGAATGTTCCACCAGCCACTGATAACAGTAATCACCCCATACTCCGTGAAGAAATAGAGGCAGCAATAGCATCGCTGAAAAAAGGGAAATCGGCAGGAGCGGACAACATCCCATCAGAACTGGTCCAAGCAGGGGGTGAAGTTATGATAGTTGTGCTAATGAAAATCTGCAACAAGATCTGGCAAACAGGGGAATGGCCCACACCGTGGACACAATCACTGATCATCACCCTCCCCAAAAAGGGCAATCTCCAGCAGTGTCAAAACTACCGCACCATCAGCCTGATTAGTCATCCCAGCAAAGTCATGTTGAAGATCCTGCTTAACAGACTGAAACCACAAGCAGAAAACATCATTGCTGAAGAACAGGCAGGTTTCAGACCAGGAAGGAGCACAACTGAACAAATCTTCAACTTGAGGTTGCTATGTGAGAGGTACCATCAACACCAACAAGACCTCTACCACGTCTTCATTGATTTTAAGAAGGCATTTGACAGGGTCTGGCATGCAGCTTTGTGGGCTACCATGAATCTGTACAACATCAACGCCAACCTGATCAGACTGATACAGCACCTCTATGACAAAGCCACCAGCACCGTCTACCTCAACAATAGCATCGGGGACTGGTTCAGAACCACAGTCGGAGTGAGACAAGGCTGTCTACTCTCCCCAACACTCTTCAACATCTTCTTAGAAAGAATAATGACTGACGCACTGGAAGAGCATGTAGGAACAGTCAGCATAGGCGGCAGAACAATCACAAACCTACGTTTTGCCGACGACATTGATGGACTGGCTGGAAAAGAAGAAGAACTGGCAAGCCTGGTCAAACATCTAGACAAAGCCTCCACATCGTATGGAATGCAAATCAGTGCGGAGAAAACCAAACTGATGACTAACAACACCAACGGCATCAGCATTGACATCAAAGTCAACGACGAAAAGCTTAAAACAGTCCACAGCTTCAAATATCTGGGAGCAATCGTGTCAGATGAAGGATCTAAACCAGAAGTACTCTCGAGAATTGCCCAAACAACAATGGCACTCAACAAGCTGAACACCATCTGGAACAACAAAAACATCGCTCTCAGCTCAAAAATCAGACTGATGCGTTCCCTGGTTATATCAATATTGCTCTACGCCTGCGAGACTTGGACCCTGACTGCAGACATCGAGAGAAGAATCCAAGCTGTCGAGATGAGATGCTTTCGTAGACTACTTGGCATCTCCTACAGAGACCACATCACTAACACGGAAGTGAAGAACAGAATCAAGCAAAGTATTGGACCCTACGAAGACCTTCTGTCCATAGTGAAAAAACGCAAACTTAGGTGGTATGGACACATCTCCCGATCATCTGGTCTTGCCAAAACGTTCCTGCAAGGCACCGTACAAGGAGGCAGAAGGAGAGGACGGCAGAAGAAGAGATGGGAAGACAACATCCGGGGGTGGACAGGCTTGACGCTCGGTGACGCCCTGAGGAAATCAGAAAACCGTGAAGAGTGGAGAGGGGTGGTGGCCAGGTCAGCAGCGGTGCCCCAACGGTCTGAACCCAGACTACGGGAGAGGTGAAGGTGAAGAAGACCTCCTAATAAACAAAATTTAAATTTGTTCAGCAGCTGCAGATTGCACTCAAGAGAGAAAAACCAGGACTGTCTGTTGGGTACTTTTATACTTAAATGATTTGGTTTTTTAAAGAAAAAAAAGATAAATAAATAAGAATTCTATCACCAATCTATGACTTATCAAAAACACCAGTTGGTCAATAGTATCATACTGATCTTTAGAGTAAATAGTGCAGGGGTTTATAGTTTGATACATATTGAATATTCATAGCAACTGATATAATAGAGCTATACATGTTGAATACAAATGTATGTATGTGTACTGATCCAAGTGTATGGCAACAGAAGAACTAAAGCAGATCAAGTGTATGTTAGTTTTCAAGCCTTCACTGAAGTCATGCTTTTTTTGCTTTTTTTTTTTTTTTTCTTTTCCTTTTTTTTTAACAATCTAAAGCACCTTTCATTGTTTTACCAAGCTAAGAAAGTAATTAATGTTAGTGATTTAGTCTTGAAGAACTGTCAAGCATTTGTGTTCATGCAATCCACCACCTAAACCTATCTGAACTGAATGGACACATTTGACTGCGTGCGCACACACGCACACACACACACAAATCAGCACACTACAATAAATTGGAAAAGATGGTTTGTTTCTTAATTAACGAACATCAAACATAATTGAGCCACTACTGCACACAATCAAAATGTGTTTATTTCTTACATGGAACAAACTTCCTTTTCAACAACTAGATTGACTATGGTATTTTTAAGTTGTATATCATAATGCCCAAATAGCCCCCACCTAAAGACCACATGGCAAAACTTCCAGTGCTACTGCCCTAATTATTTTAATACAGAACATCCCTTCCACATCGCATTTCAAGTTACTTGTTTAGGCCACAATCTCAGACAACATCCAGCAAAGAATTTTGCCTGGAGAAGAGAGAAAATCAGAAGTTCATCAGACAAAATCTTGAGCACTTTTGTGGAGGTAATGCCTACATCAGCAGGATCGGGTGGAAATGAATTCAGCATCAGAAAGAAATTAAAGTTGATAAACTTTTATACTTTGTGTGTGTGTGTGTGTGTGTGTGTGTGTGTGTGTGTGTGTGTGTGTGTGTGTGTGTGTGTGTGTGGGGGGGTGTGCGTGTGTCTGTGCATGCGTGTGTGTCTGTGCTAAAGTTGATAAACTGTTATACTTTTTGTGTGTGTGTGTGTGTGTGTGTGTGTGTGTGTGTGTGTGTGTGTGTGTGTGTGTGTGTGTGTTTTTTTATCTTCAGTTTAACGTCTATTCACTATAAGTGTTTTTAGACGGAAAGGAGTAAAGAAGTGGATAAAGGAAAGGGAATGCATGTGAATATTAGTGTAAAAAAAAAAAAAAAAAAAAAAAATTCATGTTATGTAACAGAGGAAAAGTATATTATAAGAAAAAGGTCTAAAGAGATTGTGGTGTGTATTGAATGAGGTGTCATGGGAAGGAGCATATGTATATGCATATCAACAAGTATTAACCTATAACAATGTAAATATAAATAACAACATTAATTATAACACATCAAAGGAGGATACCAACTGGACTGGAGTTTAAAATTTCCGAAAACATTCTAAGCAATGAATAATCATTCAAAATCTTTTCAGTGGCTAATGAAATATTGGAAGAAAAGTCATCAACTACATCTTTAGGAATTAACGGTCTTATGCTCGGACAATGAATGAGTAGATGACTTACAGTTATTTGCTTACCGCATACACATTTTATATTTTTAGAAAATTTTGTACGAAAGGCATTTAAACGAATTCTATACATTAGACTTGTAATTTGTCTTGAATGTGCTGCTGGTGTCAAATTTAGAAAATGTTTGGGATTAGCTGCATTCTTTGTGTTTACACAACATTGGTAATATTGATTATTTGAATCTATAAGTAATTTCTTAAATCGATTTCTAGAGACATTTTCTATACAACTAATGTATTCATGTAGATCTAACTGGATGTCAAGTTGTATTGCGCCTTCGAAATTACGTGCTGCTCTTCTAGCTGCTTGGTCTACCCACTCATTTGAAGATATTCCACAGTGCGAAGGTACCCAACAGAAAGTTAATTTAATGCCCTGTTTTGTCAGTTGGTGAATAATATGTTTTATTTCCATTGTCATCTCTATTCTCTTCTTTGAATTTGGAGATTCTATAGCTTTTAATACTGACTTCGAGTCTACACATAATAGAATTTCACTGACAGTTTTCGGAATGTCTGAAATATAATTTAAGGCCATAAGTATGGCTATAAGTTCAGCTGTGAAAATGGAATATTGTCTACCAATATAGTATAATTTTTCTAATCTAAATGAAGGAATTACAAAAGCCGCTCCTGAATTACCATCTTCTAGAACAGATCCGTCTGTGTATATTTTTAGATAATTAGAATATTGATTTTCTATATGGGAGAGCACTTCAGGTTTTAACAAAAATGGTGACTGGTTCTTGGATAAATCTGTATAATCCATGTCAAAGGTAGCTTTACACTGCTCCCATTCAGGGACTGGTGAAAAAGTAGGTATTTTTGCAATTTGCTTGTCTCTTGATTCCGTAGCACTAATGATATCTGATGCAAATGTATTGTGTGTGTGTGTGTGTGTGTGTGTGTGTGTGTGTGTGTGTGTGTGTGTGTGTGTGTGTGTGTGTCTACAAGGGTGTATGCAAGATTTAAAAAAGAGACTATCCAATTAAAGTTGATAAACTTTTATACTTTGTGTGTGTGTGTGTGTGTGTGTGTGTGCGTGTGTGTGTGTGTGTGTGTGTGCGTGCGTGTGTGTCTGTGCTAAAGTTGATAAACTGTTATACTTTGTGTGTGTGTGTGTGTGTGTGTGTCTACAAGGGTGCATGCAAGATTTAAAAAAGAGACTATCCAAATGTTCTCAGACTTCGACAAAGATGAGTGAGAAAAAAAAAGAAAAAAAAAAAGAAAAGAGAACTGTGATAGGAAGGTTGGGGGTGGGTGGGTGCACAAGAACAAGTTGTTGCCAAACTCTGGATTGAAGTGTCTCTAATTATTACTGAAATGAAAACATAAAAAAGAAAAAGAAAAAAAAAAAGTGTATAGACTGGGAAGAAAAAAGGGAAAAAAAGTCAGTGGTGGTGGTGGTGGTAGTGGTGGTAGAGGAGGAGTGAGAAAAGAAAAAAAACAAAAAAAACTCATCATCTACGATACCACTACATCAGGTCTTGTCATTACTTGATTAACCTCATTCTTATCTGTTCTTTATTTGATCTTATTGGGGGGGGTTTCATCCCCAATATCAGCACTGTTAACCTTAGTCATGTGCAAATCTCCCAAACATAAAAAAAAAATTATGTACATAATAAAAAATCATCAAAACAATGGTGTTTTTTTCAAATATGTTCTTAGACAAATATAAGTTTTTATATTACTGTTTTTCCAGCAATAAAAAAAACACGCTTTGGCAACGTTTTTTCAGCAGTTAATATATTTTTCAGCAATAAGCATACAGTTTGATTCCCCCCTCCCCGAAAAAAAACTATCAATATGTGTTTTTAAACATATCAATATGTGTTTTTAAGCAACAAATGTGATATTTCTAGCAATAAATGTAATATCATTTACAGCGAACAATATATAAGTTGTTGTTTTTTTTATTCAGCAATAAATATATTTCTTTTCAGAATCAATATGAATATTCGTTACAGTGACCAGTCTCCCTGCTAACACACACACACACACACACACACACACACACACACACACACACAGCACAACACCACCCAAGACTCCATGCAAACAAAACACCAAATTCTGTGCTGACTGGTGGGAGGGGAAACACAGCACTGACAACACACCAACTGGGGAACAGTGGGAACACAGAATCATGACAGTGACACAACACACACGATGACAGTTATCCCATGGCACTGATCAAAGATTTGTAATCATCATGCGACAGGGACACAACACACACGATACCAGTTATCCTAGAGCATTGATCAATGATTAATCATCATGTGACAGTGACACAACACACACGATACCAGTTATCCTAGGGCACTGATCAATGATTAACCATCATGTGACAGTGACACAACACACACGATGACAGTTATCCTAGGGCATTGATCAATGATTAATCATCATGTGACAGTGACACAACACACACGATGACAGTTATCCTAGGGCATTGATCAATGATTAACCATCATGTGACAGTGACACAACACACACGATGACAGTTATCCCATGGCACTGATCAATGATTAACCATCATGTGACAGTGACACAACACACACGATACCAGTTATCCTAGGGCATTGATCAATGATTTGTAATCATCATGTGACAGGGACACAACACACACGATACCAGTTATCCTAGGGCATTGATCAATGATTTGTAATCATCATGTGACAGGGACACAACACACACGATACCAGTTATCCTAGGGCACTGATCAATGATTAACCATCATGTGACAGTGACACAACACACACGATGACAGTTATCCTAGGCCATTGATCAATGATTAACCATCATGTGACAGTGACACAACACACACGATGACAGTTATCCTAGGGCACTGATCAATGATTAACCATCATGTGACAGTGACACAACACACACGATACCAGTTATCCTAGGGCACTGATCAATGATTAACCATCATGTGACAGTGACACAACACACACGATACCAGTTATCCTAGGGCATTGATCAATGATTAACCATCATGTGACAGTGACACAACACACACGATACCAGTTATCCTAGGGCATTGATCAATGATTAACCATCATGTGACAGTGACACAACGCACACGATGACAGTTATCCTAGGGCACTGATCAATGATTAACCATCATGTGACAGTGACACAACACACACGATGACAGTTATCCTAAGGCATTGATCAATGATTAATCATCATGTGACAGTGACACAACACACACGATGACAGTTATCCTAGGGCACTGATCAATGATAAAACATCATGTGACAGTGACACAACACACACGATGACAGTTATCCTAGGGCATTGATCAATGATTAATCATCATGTGACAGTGACACAACACACACGATGACAGTTATCCTAGGGCACTGATCAATGATTAATCACCATGTGACAGTGACACAACACACACGATGCCAGTTATCCTAGAGCATTGATCAATGATTAATCATCATGTGACAGTGACACAACACACACGATGACAGTTATCCTAGAGAATTGATCAATGATTAATCATCATGTGACAGTGACACAACACACACGATACCAGTTATCCTAGGGCACTGATCAATGATTAACCATCATGTGACAGTGACACAACACACACGATGACAGTTATCCTAGGGCACTGATCAATGATTAATCATCATGTGACAGTGACACAACACACATGATGACAGTTATCCTAGGGCACTGATCAATGATTAACCATCATGTGACAGTGACACAACACATACGATGACAGTTATCCTAGGGCATTGATCAATGATTAATCACCATGTGACAGTGACACAACACACACGATGACAGTTATCCTAGGGCACTGATCAATGATTAATCATCATGTGACAGTGACACAACACACACGATGACAGTTATCCTAGGGCATTGATCAATGATTAACCATCATGTGACAGTGACACAACACACACGATACCAGTTATCCTAGGGCGTTGATCAATGATTAATCACCATGTGACAGTGACACAACACACACGATACCAGTTATCCTAGGGCACTGATCAATGATTAACCATCATGTGACAGTGACACAACACACACGATGACAGTTATCCTAGGGCATTGATCAATGATTAATCACCATGTGACAGTGACACAACACACACGATAGCAGTTATCCTAGGGCACTGATCGATGATTAACCATCATGTGACAGTGACACAACACACACGACGACAGTTATCCTAGAATACTGATCAATGATGATCTATCAACCATCCGTGCAATATACGTGATGACAATCATCCTGGGGAACTGATTGATGATTGATAATGATCATGTGACAGCGGCACAACACATACGAGGACAGTTATCTTGGGGGAACTGATCAATAAATTATCATCATGCAACAGCAACACAGCACACACAATGACAAGTGTCCTGTGAAAATGATTGATTAATTTGTTATCTTGCCATCAGAAGTTCACCACACGCATGCACTATCCAGTTTTGTTGATCACTTACTCTCATGCTTTTACTTCTGTGTACATCCAGTCAATATTCTAGAACCCAAGTTGCATGATTTCATGATGTACGTCATTCATCTTGATGCTATGTTAGACAGTTATTTCGTGAATTCCTTCTGAGCATGTTGCATGGCGTTGATATAATGTAAAAAAAAACATTAGGAAGTCTCTTCTGCTGTCCATGGGAAAACAACTCACTTTTTTCTTTTAATTTCTATACATCATTTGTGTTCTTTAATTCACACATGTATTTTCATCCCCAACTTCACTTTCTTAAAAAAAAACACATAAGTCACACACACACACACACACACACACACACAAAAAAAAAAAAAAAAAAAAAAAAAAAAAAACACCTGTACATCTCATCACTTTGTAGGTGGGCACCCTCACCCTCACCCCTGGGTCAGGAATCCACAGTCAAAAATTACCAACAAAACCGACAGACATGGAACTGCCTTTCCAGTGAATCAAACACAAACCTGCGCGCTCACTTTGACAACACCCAAAGAACCCTGACTTTGGGGTTAACTCTTTCAGCGCTGTAAGGTTCAGAACCCTCCCTGCCTCAGAATCACTACTTCAGTGCTTCGTCTCTGCAGCACTAAGTATTCAGTGATTTACAAACTCTAAAAATAACAGCAGCACTAAGTATTCAGTGATTTACAAACTCTAAAATAACAGCCTGTCATTGTTTCGAAAATGATCATTCTATATATCATGATCAAAATCACATGAAAAATACATGCAATGGCGCTGGAGCCGTGCTTAGATGGAGGGCGGAATGAGTTAAAATATCATAGGTGCTGCACAGACACAGAACATAGATTTAAAAAATAAATAAATAAAAAACAAAAACAAAACATAAACACATAGAAACATGACGACAAAACGCACAACATCGAAAAAAAGCAGAAGAGAACGCCACCAAAAGAAACAAGGTTCAGTTGCGCACAAATCAAGCCAAAAAAGACCGCAGCAGAGACACGAACAGGCAGAGAACTACAGCTGGTCAGTGGTACTACAACAACTACAGGGCAAGAAGAAGGATGCAAAGCTGCTGCTGGTTACCCAGGTCTCCCAGAGGCATCGACAGGCGATTGGCTGATGTGTCATGAGGACCGGAGTCGGCTGACGATGTGCTAGCCCGCGGTTCTAGCCAATCAAATGTCAACCGTCAAAAAATGGGGGGGGGGTGGGTGGGGGGGGGAGAGAAGAAAAAGAAAAAAGAAAGAAAAAAACACAGCATGAAAACACTGAAAAGATGCGAATGAAAGCAGCATTCTGGAATTTCAATGGTGAAACCAAAAGCGTCTGATGTCAAAACATTTGTAACATTTTCAAGAGTTAGGTCACAGCCTGACACATTTTCTGTTTGTTCTGCCTCTCTTTCAATGCACATCTACCATCTCCTATCATCTACCATCTCCTAAATCCAAATGTTGCTATTTTCATATTGCCTTTTTCGTCCCTTGGTTTGAAGTGGCAGAAAAGATTCTGAAATGAGTGGGAAGCTAGTGAGAATCAATACTAGCAGACTCTGAGTTCATTTTCTTTCTTTCTTTTTTTTTTCTTCTTTTTTTTTCTCTTTTTTTTTTTTGTTAATTGGAATTCAGCAATC
The DNA here is from genome assembly GCF_041734735.1 of Babylonia areolata. Classification (NCBI taxonomy): domain Eukaryota; kingdom Metazoa; phylum Mollusca; class Gastropoda; order Neogastropoda; family Buccinidae; genus Babylonia; species Babylonia areolata. The sequence goes on along the minus strand of NC_134896.1, from coordinate 36,957,738 downwards.
AGGAAAAACATTTCCCCGTTATAAAAAAAAAAATATATATATATATAGACATAGAAAGAAATCTCTTTCACGATTATACTGACGTAAAGACGCCTGTGTTTAATGATTGTATTGACAGAAAGAAGTGCACCTTGATACATAAAAAAAATCATCTATGTTATAAAAGAAACTACAATTGACAAAAAGACTAAAGACTGTAATATGCTATGTGTGACACAAAGACTTAAGAATATGATTCTACACGTCACATAGGGACCTTCAAATAAAAATGTGCTGATATATGCCACACAAAGTCTTTTAAAACAATAATATGCTGCTGTATGTGACAGATTCAAGTATGAAATATGCTGCTAAATGTCACACAGAGATTAAAGAGTGAATTGTGCAAACTACGTGTCAGATGACAAATATTTCAGAATTAAATACGCTATTACATATTACTCAAATGACACATACAGTGATACTATACATATAATATACGTCACATGAATGACATACGTGAACAAACGTATGCTGTCATATCACATATGTCACACAGATTTAATAATGAAATTTCCTACTACATGTCACTCAAGAAATGAAATGAAATGAAATTATGGTGCTTAGAGCCACTCAAGATATACACAGATATAAGAATTACATATGCTGTTGCATGTCACATAAACATTTAAGAATTAAACTGCTTGCGTGAGAAGAAATCCAAACAACTTGTAAGCAGTCAAAACATGAAAATCTGTTAGGCGATTCAAAACCTAAATACAACAGGCGCAATAGCCGAATGGTTAAAGCATTGGACTTTCAATCTGAGAGTCCCAGATTCGAATCACGGTTATGGCGCCTGGTGGGTAAAGGGTGGGGATTTTATGATCTCCCAGGTCAACATATGCGCAGACCTGCCAGTGCCTGAACCCCCTTTGTGTATATATGCAAGCAGAAGATCAAATATGCACATTAAAGATACTGTAATCCATGTCAGCGTTCGGTGGGTTATGGAAACAAGAACATACCCAGCATGCACACGCCCGAAAGCGGAGTATGGCTGCCTACATGGCGGGTTAAAAACGGTCATAAAAGCCCACTCGCGTATATACGAGTGAATGTGGGAGTTGCAGCCCACGAGCGCAGAAGAAGAAAACCTAAATACTAGGTCATGAGCACAAAATATGGCAATCCATACATTCCCCTTTAAATATACATCCAGACACACACAAACACACATCTTTACACATGTACAAACACACAGTAATCAGATTAAAACAACAACAACAACAAAAACACAACTGAAACGACTAACTGGTTTATCTTGCATTCTTGACTTTCTATGACAAGTACATAACAGGGCTCACGAATGTTTCCAACTGGAAAGGCATCATTCTCTCTGTGTGTGCGTCTGTGTGTGTGTGTGTGTGTGCTCTTCAGTTTACTGTCTATCTACATATTGTGATTTTAGACAACAAAAACAAACAAAACAAAAAAAAAGCGTGGATGTGTGTACATTCCTGCACGCATCTGTTATACGCATTTCAGCATGCTCATTTTGAAACATACATTGCCAGTTTGACATTCTTCTGATCTTTTTATGCAGACTTTCAAAGCTTCTTCCTTGAGCACTTTATAAGAAATCATATCAGGAGTCAGATTATAGGCTACTTCACCCTTTGGCCTGAATATGTGGAGCGATATGTTTATTTCTTATTCATCTATTTATTTTTTGCTGGTTATGTAGGAGCACATTTGCTAACGTTATAGCTAGCGCCCAAGTTTCTTGTTCTTACTAGTGTCCTCCACGGAGATCTCCGTGTATCCTTATCTCACCATATTCTGTCCCTCTGTTTTGTACTAAAAAAAAAAATTAAATAAAAATTTAAAAAAATCCCTAAATAACTAAAAAACCAATCTCCCTTCAAACTGCTTTGTGTGAGACTGAAGGCAGAACCTACCCAAACAATACACAGTGGGAAAGAAACTGGAAAAGAAGACAGTTTTAAAGTTTGCTCGCAACATGGATTAAGGCCTAGTGTTAGTTAGTCAATCTCCTGGATTACAGCTGGTCTCCAGCAACCCCACCCATCACCTACCCCTCCCCCGCCTCCCATCCACCCACCCCGTTCATCTGGGTTACATATATATCACAGAAATAATACTCACTGAAAGCTTGTGAAAATGAATTTTGGCAATTATTTAAATTTAAAAAAAAATTTTTTTTAAATCATGCTAATCAAATCCAAAACAAAACCTGCATCAGCCACAGTTTCCAAGTAAATAACTATGTAGTTCACCACCTGAAATGCACTCAACCAAATTGTATTTAGAAATACAGTGCTCACACACACACACACACACACACACACACACACACAAGCACACACACACCCATCCCCCCAAACACACACACACACACAGAGTTTTGCTGTGGAGCTGATCAACGTCGGAATAAAAGGAAACCCTATAAACCATCTGGTTGGAGATGAAAACGACAACCCTCCCCACCCCCTGAAAAGCCTCCCAAAACAGCCACCCAAAACAGAACAAAACAAAACAAGGGGTTAACTAATAGCTCACCTGGGTTATTGTCGGAGTCCGAGGCGTCCTGACCAGGCTGAAGATTCATGGACTCTGTTTCCTCACAGGTGGCCAGGTCCTGTACTACCAGCATCAGCCCACCTACATCAGGTGAAAAAAAAAAAAAGAAAGATAAAAAAAAGACATCAGCCCACCTGTATCAGGTTAAAAAAAAAAAAAAAAAAGACCCCCACCACACCTGCACCAGGTGAAAAAAGGACACATCAGCCCACCTGCACCAGATGAAAAAAGGACACATCAGCCCACCTGCACCAGGTAAAAAAAGGACACATCAGCCCACCTGCACCAGGTAAAAAAAAGGACACATCAGCCCACAGCCCACCTGCACCAGAAGAAAAAAGGACACATCAGCCCACCTGCACCAGATGAAAAAAGGACACATCAGCCCACCTGCACCAGATGAAAAAAGGACACATCAGCCCACCTGCACCAGGTGAAAAAAAGGACACATCAGCCCACCTGCACCAGATGAAAAAAGGACACATCAGCCCACCTGCACCAGATGAAAAAAGGACACATCAGCCCACCTGCACCAAAGACACCTCAGCTCACCTGAAAGGTCAGGTGATAAAAAGACACAACAGCCCACCTGTATAGTCAGGTGGAAAAAAAAAAAACACATCAGCTCACCGGTACACTCAGGTGAAAAAAAAGACACATTAACCCACCTGTACACTTGGGTGTAAAAAAACAACAACCCATCAGCCCACCTGCATTAGGTGAAAAAAAAGACACATCAGCCCACCTGTATACTCAGGTGAAAAAAAGACACATCAGCCCACCTGCATTAGGTGAAGAAAAAGACACATCAGCCGACCTGTATACTCAGGTAAAAAAAGACACATCAGCCTTCCTGCATCAGGTGCAAAAAAAAAAAGACACCTCAGCCCACCTGTACTGAGGTAAACAAGACATTTAGCCCACCTGCGCTCAGGTAAAAAGACACATCAGTCCACCAGTATTCACTTTAAAAAAAAAAAAAAAATAAAAACCCCATTAACCAACCTACGCTCAGGTACAAAAAGACACTTCAGCTAACCTGCATTTTCAGGTAAAAAAAGAAAGAAAGAAAGAAAAAAAAAAAGGCACATCAGTGCACCTGCATACAGGTTAATTACCATACAATATTAACACAAATCATTTTGCTGTGTGTTATGGTTTCCTTCATGTAGTGTGTGGCAGTGTAGAGTGTATATGTGTGTGCATTTGTGTGTGTGCATGTATAGTGTGTGTGCGTGTAGTGTGTGTGCGTGTGTGTGTGTGTGTGTGTGTGTGTGTGTGTGTATGCATGTGTAGTGTATTGTAGTGTATTGTAGTATGTGTGAGTGTGTGTGTGTGTGTGTGTGTGTATCCATGCATGTGTAGTGTATTGTAGTGTACTGTAGTATGTGTGAGTGTGTGTGTGTGTATGTATGTGTGTATGTATGTGTGTGTGAGTGTGTGTAGTGGTGTGTGTGCGTTTAGGGTTTGTGCGTTTATAATGGAAAAACACCCAAAACACACACACACACACACACACACACACACTACACATGCACACACTCCAGAGATACATACTACACAGACACAGATACACACACACTAACACATACACACTCCACAGATACACATGCACACACTCCACAGATACACATTCGCACACTCCACACATACATACTACACAGACACAGAAACACACATACACACACACTACACATGCACATACTCCACAGACACATACTACACAGACACACAAACATGCACACACACACAACACACAACAAACACGCCCACCCCCCTGCCCTGGCCCCCCTCATTCTCCACTCACACACACACACACACACACGACACAAACCGACCGAGCAGCATCTGGGTATTGGCGGGGTCCGTCTCGTTGGTGAGGGCGATGCGCAGGAGGTCAATGATGCGGTTCTTCAGCGACAGGAAGGACGTGGGGTGGTGGTCCCTGCTCACACTGCTGGAACTGCTCGTGGTCGTCGTGGACAGAATGTCTGTTACACAGCCAGAACAGGGATTGAACAGGACAATAAAATATGATAATGATGATGATGATCATGAAGATGATAATAATAATAATGATGATAATGATAATAATAATAATGATGATGATGATGACAGAACGGAGGTGGGGTGCTGCTTGACCCACCTGTGGTCGTCGTGGACAGAATGTCTGCTCCCAACCAGAACCATAAATGGACAGATGCAATAGCTGAGTGGTTAAAGCATTGGACTTTCAATCTCTGGGGCTTGGGTTCGAATCTCGGTAATAGTGCCTGGTGGGTTAAGGGTGGAGATTTTTCTGATCTCCCAGGTCAACATATGTGCAGACATGCTTGTGTCTGAACCCCCTTCGTGTGTATCCACAAGCAGAAGATCAAATATGCACGTTAAAGATCTTGTAATCCATGTCAGCAATTTGTGGAGTTATGGAAACAAGAACATACCCAGCATGCACATTCCTGAAAACGGAGTGTGGCTGCCTACATGGTGGGGGTAAAAACTGTAATACATGTAAAAGCCCCCTCATGTACATACAAGTAAATGTGGGAGTTGCAGCCCACGAACGAAGAAGAATGAGAATGAAATCAATAAATAAACAAATGAATTTAGAAAAATAAAACATTCAAAGATTTTTTTTTTTAATAAAAATAAAATAATAATAGTACATTTACATAGCGCTTTCAAACCACTCAACACAATATTGATTTAACTTTCCCCCCATGACCGACTTTGAAGTGAACCGGTCCACTGTGTTGTTTTGATAAGAACCGAATCGTGTGACCAACAGCGTCAAGCCAGAAATATCTGGCGCTGGGGGAAAGTTTTTTTTCATGCAGAAACTTGGCAGCGAGAGAGTTAAAACAGAATCACTCCTCCTCCCGCTAAACCAAAGAATGTCCCTGACCTTTAATCTCCAGGTCCTTGAAGTGAAGAGGCAGACAGAGCATGGACAGGAGAAGATGCACACAGGCCTTCCTCAGCTCGACGTAGGAGATGTGCTCGCTCATTCTGCAATGGTAAAAACATCACGTTTTGTCACTGGCACCAAAACTTTCACTCAACTTACTCATTCTGCAATGGTAAAAACATCACGTTTTGTCACCGGCACCAAAACTTTCACTCAACTTACTCATTCTGCAATGGTAAAAACATCACGTTTTGTCACCATCACCAAAACTCTCCCTCAACCCACTCTTTATGCACAGATCAAAACATCACACACTGTCACCGTCACCAAAACTCTCCCTCAACTCAATCTTTATGCACAGGTAAAAACATCACACTTGTCACCGTCACCAAATCTTTCACTCAAACCACTCTTTATGCACAGGTAAAAACATTACACTTTGTCACCAAAACTTTCACTCAAGTTATTCATTCTGCACAGGTAAAAATAACACATTTTATCACTAAAACATTTACTCAAATTACTCATTCTGAATGGGTAAAAACATCCCACTTTGTCACAGTCACCAAAACTCTCCCTTAACCCACTCTTTATGCACAGGTAAAAAAAAATTCACACTTTGTCACTGTCACCAAAACTTTCACTCAAGCCACTCTTTATGAACAGGTAAAAACATCACATTTTGTCACCTAAACTTTCACTAAAGTAACTCATTATGCACAGGTAAAAATAACACACCTTGTCACTAAAACATTCACTTAAATTACTCATTCTGCATAGGTAAAAACATCACACTTTGTCACTGTCACCAAAACTCTCCCTCAACCCAATCTTTATGCACAGGTAAAAACATCACACTTTGTCACCTAAACTTTCACTCAAGTAACTCATTCTGCACAGGTAAAAATAACACACCTTGTCACTAAAACATTTACTCAAATTACTCATTCTCAATGGGTAAAAACATCACACTTTGTCACTGTCACCAAAAACTTTCACTCAACTTACTCAACCTGCACGGGTAAAAAAAAAAAAAAAAAAAAAAAAAAATCACACTTTGTGAATGTCAACAAACTTTCACTACACTTACTCATTCTGCACAGGTAAAAACATCACATTTGGATGTAAAGATTATCTGACTTAAAATCCTTCTAAAAAGCAAGAAAACGAACAAAGCAACAGCCGCCATGGGACAGCACTGACTTGAACAATAAAACAACAGTTGCGATGTGGGCTGTGCTGACTTGAATTTAGGACTGTTGAACAGAAGACAAATTTTTGTTGTAACACACTGCTGTTTCAAGCCAGCAGATTAAGACTGTGGTTCACTGTTTTGAAAGCATTGTGAGGGGGGTCCTGACAATAACATCCAGAAATAATCACACAGACTGCGACTGGCTCAACACAAAAGCTTTCTGACTGGTGACTACTGAGACACACCAAGTTTAAAACAGAACAATGAAAAATCCTGAAATGATGCTGATGTATATATATTTACATCATGAGGCACTGAAGAGGTTAAACTCAGGACTGATGAACAGAAAACAAACAAAGCAACAGCCACCATGTGACAGCACTGACTTGAACTTAGGACTGATGAACAGAAAGCAAACAAAGCAACAGCCGCCATGTGACAGCACTGACTTGAACTTAGAACTGATGAACAGAAAGCAAACAAAGCAACAGCCACCATGTGACAGCACTGACTTGAACTTAGGACTGATGAACAGAAAGCAAACAAAGCAATAGCCGCCATGTGACGGCACTGACTTGAACTTAGGACTGATGAACAGAAAGCAAACAAAGCAACAGCCGCCATGTGACAGCACTGACTTGAACTTAGGACTGATGAACAGAAAGCAAACAAAGCAATAGCCGCCATGTGACAGCATTGATCTGAACTTAGGGCTGATGAACAGAAAGCAAACAAAGCAACAGCCACCATGTGAAGGCACTGACTTGAACTTAGGACTGATGAACAGAAAGCAAACAAATAGCCGCCATGTGACAGCACTGATTTGAACATAGGACTGATGAACAGAAAGCAAACAAAGCAACTGCCGCCATGTGACAGCACTGACTTGAACTTAGGACTGATGAACAGAAAGCAAACAAAGCAACTGCCGCCATGTGAAGGCACTGACGTGAACTTAGGACTGATGAACAAAAAACAAAGCAACAGCCACCATGTGACAGCACTGACGTGAACTTAGGACTGATGAACAGAAAGCAAACAAAGCAATAGCCGCCATGTGACAGCACTGACTTGAACTTAGGACTGATGAACAGAAAACAAAGCAACAGCCGCCATGTGACAGCACTGACTTGAACTTTGGACTGATGAACAGAAAACAAAGCAATAGCCGCCATGTGACAGCACTGACTTGAACTTTGGACTGATGAACAGAAAACAAAGCAATAGCCGCCATGTGACAGCACTGACTTGAATCAGGACTGTTGAACAGAAAACAAAGCAATAGCCGCCATGTGACGGCACTGACTTGAACTTAGGACTGATGAAGAGAAAACAAACAAAGCAACAGTTGCACTGACTTGAATCAGGACTGATGAAGAGAAAACAAACAAAGCAACAGTTGCACTGACTTGAACTTAGGACTGATGAACAGAAAGCAAACAAAGCAACAGCTGCCATGTGACAGCACTGACTTGAACTTAGAATTGATGAACAGAAAGCAAACAAAGAAATAGCCGCCATGTAATGGCACTGACTTGAACTCAGGACTGACGAACAGAAAACAAACAAAGCAACAGCCGCCATGTGACAGCACTGACTTGAACAAACAAAGCAACAGTTGCACTGACTTGAACTCTGGGCTGGTGGAGCTGAGCACCAGCTCCAGGGCCTTCAGGATGTATGGTGTCAGGATTTGAACCCCGGCCAGGTCTGTCCGCAGCAGGTCGCACGAGTTGAACAGGATGCTCGTCAGCACCTCCCCGCTGATCTCCGGCTGCCAACAAAATATATAACGATAATTAATAATAGTAATGTATGATAGTCAATCATGTCTGACTAGGACCATCAGAACACCAGAAGAGGCAACTGCCGTCCGGACTATCTGGGCTGGAATTTGATTACTGTGGAGAAGAGTGTCTTGCCCAAGAAACACCCCCACTCTCTCGGCCAGGAGAGTTTTAGGACAGTCTGTGTTAGGATGGTTCCCAAGGGCCAACTTGCCCCCAAGGCTGCAGCACTGAGAGCCAGTGCAACCTTGCCTCCTGATTTGAGTGTCATCATCCTTCACAAAAAAAAAAAAAAAAGCTGTTAAATGACTTCCCACTGTAATGGAGAAACCATTAATCATGCAGCTCTCACTTTACTGTTGGCACAAATGTTAGCACATGTCCATCTGTGATATAAGCTCAGAGCTGGGCCTACTTATATTAATAATGAGCACTAATTCGGCGCTTTTTTTTTTCTCAAACAGAGTTCCAATGCTTTGCATTAACGATAAATGACAAAATAACAAAACATTTCACACAAACTTCAAACAGACACCATGACACAACTTGTCCAACTCACTCTCTCTCTCTCTCTCTCTCTCTCTCTCTCTCTCTCTAACACATACACACACACACTCACATATACACAGAACATGGATGGGATATAGTTTCAAACTGTGGTGGACAAAGATATCAGCACCACTTAAACAGAAGGGTCTTCAGAGAAGATTTGAAAAAGGCTGTGGAAATGGAACGTCTGACGCTAAATGGAATTATGGCTATATATAAGAATAAAGCATCAATTTATTTTCTGTTTCCACTTCAGCATTTGAACTGTGATACAAGCACTGTAAAAATGCCTCTGGTGGGCCCCTAATACAGGTTTTGTTGTTATGAAGCCCTGATGAAACAGATTCTGTTGTTATGAAGCCCTGATGAAACAGATTCTGTTGTTATGAAACAGGTTTTGTTGTTATGAAGCCCTGATGAAACAGATTCTGTAGTTATGAAACAGGTTTTGTTGTTATGAAGCCCTGATGAAACAGATTCTGTTGTTATGAAACATGTTTTGTTGTTACGAAGCCCTGATGAAACAGATTCTGTTGTTATGAAACATGTTTTGTTGTTACGAAGCCCTGATGAAACAGATTCTGTTGTTATGAAACATGTTTTGTTGTTACGAAGCCCTGATGAAACAGATTTTGTTGTTATGAAACATGTTTTGTTGTTACGAAGCCCTGATGAAACAGATTCTGTTGTTATGAAACATGTTTTGTTGTTACGAAGCCCTGATGAAACAGATTTTGTTGTTATGAAACAATGTTTTGTTGTTATTTAGCCCTGATGAAACAAGTTTTGTTGTTATAAAACAGGTTTTGTTGTTATTTAGCCCTGATGAAACAAGTTTTGTTGTTACGAAGACCTGTTGAAACAGATGTTGTTATGAAGCCCTGATTAAACAAGTTTTATTGCTATGAAGCCCTGATGAAACAGGTCTTGTTGTTACGAAGCCCTGATGAAACAGATTTTGTTGTTATGAAACAGGTTTTGCTGTTATTTAGCCCTGATGAAACAAGTTTTGTTGCTATAAATCCCTGATGAAACACGTTTTGTTGCTATAAATCCCTGATGAAACAAGTTTTGTTGTTACAAAGCCCTGATGAAACTGGTTTTGTTGCTACAAAATAAGGCCAAATGAATACGCTTAATAGCCAAAAAAAAGCGTAAGACGAGACAGAGCGTAAACCTGACAAGATGGCGTGGAGACCCTTGGCCAAAGGAATGATTCAGCGCTTATAGCTTTTAGAGGTGTTTGATTGACTAAGAGCAGACCGGGCAAGACCGCTAGTCTTTTCACTGTTAGCCGCGCGAAATTTGGCCAAGCAGAGCAAACCCATAGGCCTAGTTTGCATCAGTTTGACATGGTACATATTTGTTGCTATGAAGCCCTGATGAAACAGGTTTTGTTGTTACGAAGCCCTGATGAAACAGGTTTTGTTGTTATAAAGCCCTGGTGAAACAAGTTATTTTTGTTATGAAGCCAACTTATTGCTTCTGAAATTCAGTATCAGAGTGGTCTCAAAATGACGTGAAAGACATGAAGTGTTGGTCAAATCACTCAAAGGAACAAAAACTAAAATGCACATCACTTCATGCTGTAAGAACAAAAAGCTAGGCTGTGTAATCCCAATACTCTTTTAATGTAGTCTAAATACCCTGAAAGTACCATACACTGCAATTCTAATCATTACAACTGTTTGCCAGAATATACACGTTTCATCAATTTAGTCTGACTTCAAAGTGCAATAAAGACAACAGCAGATTGTGCATGTGTGTGTGTGTTTTCTTTTTTTTTTCTTCTTCTTCTTTTTCTTTCCATTTTTCTTTCAATTGATAAATATGACTTACAGGTATACCTTTAAGCTGTTGCGAGACAAAAAAAAAGGAAGAAAAAAAAAAGCCGGGATCAAATCAAACAGGAGTACCGAACATGCGAAGCAGTCACTATTCATCCCCCCCGCACCCCCCCTATGCCCCCACCCTGCCTCCTCACAACCTCCCTCAACCTGAAACCAAACCCACCTCCGTCGTCTGAAGCCCGTAGTACATGACCAGGTAAAACCTGGAGTAGTACACAGGCAGGATGTCCTCCCGCGTCTTGTGCGCGCAGAAGATCCGGCAGAGGGCGCCACAGGCCTCCGCACGCCCCGCCTCGTAAGTGTTGTCGCCCTCGGTGGGGTGGTAGGCGTGCAGGTCCATGGAGAGCGAGTGCTGCTTGGATTCGATGAAGGAGCTGGTGCGGCGCTCCTTCGACACTGAGGCAATATCAAGGCCTGTCAGTTCTCGGTCGCCCCACTGCTGAAAAGCTGTTTGTTCTAGCGTCATCGCCTTGACTGATGTAACTTTATTTTTTGCGTTAAAGGTTATGAAAAGTTGTTTGTTCTAGCGTCATCGCCTTGACTGTTGTAACTTTATTTTTTGTGTTAGGGGTTATGAAAAGTTGTTTGTTTCAGTGTCATTGCCTTGACTGATGTGTGTGTGTGTGTGTGTGTGTGTGTGTGTGTGTGTGTGTGTGATAGATTGTGAAAAGCTGTTCATTTTAGCGTCATCCCCTTGACTCAACGAATTTCAATTTTGTGTTAAAAGTTATGAAAAGCTGTTCTAGCATCATCGCCTTAACTCAAGGAATTTCAATGTCAAAGGTTATGAAAAGCTGTTCGTTCTAATACCATCGCCTTGACTCAAGGAATTTCAATTTGTCATCACCTTGAATAATGTAACTTCAGTTTTGTGTTCAAGGTTATGAAAACCTGTTCGTTCTAGTGTCATTGCCTTGACTAATGTAATTTCAATTCTATGTTAAAGGTTATGAAAAGCTGTTCGTTTCAGTGTCGTCACCTTGACTGATGTGATTTCAATTCTATGTTAAAATTTTAAAAGATCTTTATGAGAACAGAATTTTTTCGAAAAAGAAATAGATGCATGTTTTTACCATGTTGATTTTGTGTATAAAGTGAAATACGAAAACATGGATAATTTTCAGTTTTGTGCACTGTATACAAAGAAAATCAACTTAATTTCTTCTATTTAAGTATTTGGTTCCCTTAAATCAAGAATGAACATGCCATTGTCATCAAAATCAGCATCATCATCATAATCATTATTACAATTACCGGTATTATTCATATTACTATTATCATTATTATTACATTATCATCATATTATTAGCATCATGATTATGATTATTACTATCATTCTCCTTATGATGATGATGAGGATTATCATTATTACTATAATCATTATCTTTTTTATGTATGATAGTCAGTCATGTCCGACTATGACCATCAGAACAGCAGAGAAGGCAACTGCTGTCCTAACTATCTGGGCTAGAATTTGATTATAGTGGAGAGTGTCTTGCCCAAGATACATCTGCCCACTCTCTCGGCTGAGGTTTTAGGACAGTCGGCGTTGGGAAGGTTCCCAATGGTCAACTAGCACCCCCCAAGGCTGCAGCACTAAGAACCAGCACAGTCCTGCCTCCTAGTTTGAAGAGTCACAGTCCTTAACAAAACAAGACCAAGCTGTAAATGACTTCCCACTGCAATGGAGAAACCACTGACTTCTTCTTCTTCTGCGTTCGTGGGCTGCAACTCCCATGTTCACTCGCATGTACACGAGTGGGTTTTTACGTGTATGACCATTTTTACCCCGCCATGTAGGCAGCCATACTCCGCTTTCGGGGGTGAAATGTAAGCAAATGTCAATCTGTGATATAAGCTGAGTGTTGATTATCATCATTATCACAAAAACACTCGGCGATACACCAGCTACCTGGAGCAGCATGGGAGGGGTGGAGCTTCACGCCGGCCAGAGCAGCGTCAAAGAGCCAGGCTCCAAACAGGTGCAGGATGCTGTTGCACTGCGGCCGGGTGGGGGCAAAGGGGAAGCGACTCTCCAGCGACAGCTTGCCCACAGGCTGGTTGACAGGGGGCGGGGCCCCGGCCGTCACCTTGGCGGCCTGCGACGCCTTGGAGGACACTGCAGTCATAACGATAATAATGAAAAGAATGATAAGAATAATAATAATGTTATTAATAATAATAATAATGAAAATAATGACAATAAGTAGATGAAGAAGAGGAAGAATATAAAGAAAAAGAAAAGAAGCTGAAGAAGAAGAAGAAGATATCAATAATGATAATAATATCAAAAATGAATGATGACAAAAAGTAGAAGACAAACAAGGAGGAGAAGAAGAAGAAGAAGAAGAAGAAGAAGAAGACAAGGAAGAAGAAGGATAAGGAGGAGAAGAAAAAGCAGAAGAAGAAGCAGAGGATTCCCCCATGTATGGGGGAATCTAAATGAGCGGCGTGGGAGTAATGCCACTGAAATGGTGCAGATCATGGGGCAGCAAAAAAAAAGGAGGATGAGGAAGAAGAGTTTGGTTCTAAAGATTGAACTCGATAAAGGAGTACCTTTGGCAGTGAGGGAGCCGGTGAGCACGGACATAGGCTTGGCGGGCTTCCGTTGCCCAGGAGGGGTAGAGGGGGTGGCGGCAGGGGGGTGGCGTGAGGCGGGCTGCGCGGTCGACATCAGATTCTCCTTCAGATCTTGCGGCAAACCTGCGGTGGTGATGGATAATACCATGACCATATGTGCTTTGTTTTGTCTTAAGAAAAAGCAAGCAAACCAATCTTTGAAGAGGTGAAAAGGATTTCACTGGAGACGTGAAAAAAACCCGCTGGGGTTTTCTTCCTCTCTCTCTCTCTTTCATTTTTCGTGTGTTTCTACTAACCCAATTTAATTCATTTTCAAACACACTTGCGACACTGAATAATCATCAAAACTGATGGCACAGTGTTTTCAATTCTGGTTCAAATGATTCTTTTTTTTTCTTCTTTTTTTTTCTTTGTCGTCTTGTTACATGTTTAGTGAGCACAGAAAATAATGTAACTCAACTCCTGCTTTTGTAAACATGAGAAACTGACAAAAAAAACAATGACACAAAATGACTGTAAATAAATTGTAATGTTTTGTTTTCTCAAGAAAATAACTGAATGTGGAAAAACAGGAAACTGATGAACCAGATGATAGAAATGTCATAATATACAGAAAACGTTTCACTGCTGCTATGGGAACACCATCAATAAATAAACATTAATCACCCCCCCCCCCCCCCCCAAAAAAAAAAACCTCATTAACTCTTCTGATTTTCTGTGTGGAAAACACTCTCCTGCAGCAAGTATTTCAGACACGACACTCTCAGTCACAGGCTTCCGTCCATGTCAAAACAACACAACGGACCTGTTCACTTCAAACTGGGTCAGGGAGCAAAGGTTAGTCATTGTTCTATTGGGGGGGAAACAAACACATCTACAAAGTACTTTAACATTAATGGATAAGAACCCCCAACTCAAACACACCTAAAAGGATTTTAACCATAATGGATACTCAACTCAACACAGAACTCAAACAAACCCCAAAAGTTTAACCATGACAGACACCCCAAAAAGACCCCTGCCCCCCCCCCCCCACCCCCCTCCTCCCCTAAAAAAAACACCCAAATGCATTAACTCTTTCACCACCAAGTTTCTGTGCGAAAAACAGCACCAAATATTTAAGAAACACTGCTTTCAGTGACAGGCTTTGGTTCATGTAATAAACACAAAGAACTCGTTCACTTCAAACTGGGTCAGGAAGCAAAGGTTACAGTTCTTGTTCTATTGGTGGGAAACTGGCTGCATCTGTTGAGCTTTGTTACAATGTAAACAAGAAAGGCAAGACCTTCAAGACTCACTTGTGATACACTTAAAGAAAAAAAATTGTTTGATAAAAACATAAAAATTAAATTGTTAAAATGTGTTTTCTATTCGTTATTATGAACATATAAAGCTTAGGGTTAAAAAAATAAAAAGGCTCAAAACAGATTTCAACCATGGATGTCCGGGTCGAGAACAATTGGTTTTATCCACTAGGCTAATGTGGGTTCAAAGGTTAGGTTCAATAATTATTATCTGAGCATGTTTTTTTTAGCGGAATAAATTGACAATGGTAATCAAAGTGATAACACTGTTTAAATCATGTTATTTTGGTATATCTCTGGCATTTAAGAATTTCTTTCTAGCCCGAGGTAAAGGAGATGTTCCCATCGTCTCAAACACACTGCAATATGTTTCCCTTTTTTTTTTAAATATAGATCTGCAGAGATCCATGTTCTTTACACTCACTGGGAAACTATGACACGGTCCATTCAATTTCTCTTTTCTGTTTATTCTAGTTAACACAGTATCCACTCTAAACATCTATGTGCAATAAACACATCAATGATTATTCAAGAAATTCTTTTAATTCGGTGGTGAAGGAGACGTTGCCAATGCCTCAGGCTTTGCAACATGTTTTGTCAAGATCTGTGCAGACCAGTCTAGACAATGCTGACCTCGACTCAGTGAAACGGTTGATTCAAATTTTCTTTTATGTTCATTCTAGTTAAATTCAGTGTCCAATTTAGAATATTAATATGCAGTAAACATGACAATAATATAGTAAGTGTAACTGTTTGTGTTCTGTCCAGACACTGTATTTCTTTGCTTTTAATTGTGAACAAGAAAAACCAGGTCAAGGCGTCTTACCAAACATTGTCTTCATTCGGACAGCTGCAAAGGGGTAACAGTGTTTTCGGAATCCGGATTGAGCATCAATGAAATGAACCGTTAATAGTTCGGAAATACGGCTAAATTCAGGACATGTACAACCTTTTATTAGTATTACTGTGAAAATTTTTTTCCTACTATGTTTAAGCCAAATTTAATATTGGCAGACGAAGTATTACCAGAGAAAATGGCAATGTAGAAGTTTACCACACACACACACACACACACACACACAGACAACCAAACACTGGGGTTATAACACAGGCTCACTTTGTTTACACACGTGAGTCAAAAAATAGTCTTATCAATGTCAGCAAGAGTCGCCTATGGCGGTGCACTGTCCAGTCAACTAAAGTCACCTATGGTGGTGAAAGAGTCAACTTCAACAAACAACTCGGGACGGACCAAGAAAAGCGTTGACCATGATGGACACGCCCCGCATGGCCCTGAAGAAGATAAGGGGCAGCTTCAGCAGGCACTCGTGCTGACTGGGATCCAGCACCGCCTCGTTGGTCAGCGCATGCTGCAGGAAGCGTGGCGTGTTCGAGACCACGGCTGGCCGGCTGAGGTCCACGGGGTTCTGGATGATGTGCAGGAAGCGGAACCAGGCCTGGGTCACGCACTCCTCGGACATCTCCGCCGGGATCATCTGGCTGTCCTCGTCCACTGTGTGTGGTGTGGTGGAGAGTAGTTTGTGTGTTGTGTGTGTGTGTGTGTGTGTGTGTGTGTGTAGTGAAGGAAAGAAAGAAAGAAAAAAAATCAAAGCAATGAGAAAGATTGTCACTGATTTGCTGGTTTTATTCTCTTAAGAATGTGTGCGCGCGCACGCGCACACACACACACACACACACACAAAAAAAAAAGGGTGGGGTGTTGTCTGCAGCTTTTTAACTTACGGACAAAAACAGGCTGGAAAAAGTCATTAGGAAAGCGGGTGGGGTGGTGGGTATAAGACAAGACACCTTTAGCAACACACACACTAGAAAACTGACTGACAGACTAATAACAATTTTGACAGATGAAACACACCCACTACATAATGACATTAGTAGCAGAAGGTCAGACACATGGCAGGTTCAGAGCTCCACACACAAGAACATCTCGCTACATTCATTCATTCATTCCTACAGCCATTCGCACACACAATCAGAACATCCTGTACATTCACTCACAGGACTGTGAAACAAATCAACCCCTCCCTCTCCCCGCCCCCACCCACACAGCAACAACTGAACTTCACCAGCAGGTGAGTGCACGGGAGCAGACATTATGCATGCATGTGGGACTGAGTGGGTGAGCATGGGCAAGCGTTTCTTTGTGTGTGATCGGAAGTGGTTGCCTTTTTCTAATTAAAAAAAAAAAAAAAAAAAAGGATTTCATGTATCTTAATGTATTGATTTTATTGGCGGGACGTATGTTGTGTGCATAAGTACGTGCATACATGTATCTCAATGTACTGATTTTATTGGCCTGACGTATGTTGTGTGCGTAAGTATGTGGATGTTTTCATATATGTATTGTTGTACAATACCTTATGGTCTTAACATGCGTGCGTGCATGCGTGTGTGTGTGTGTGTGTGTGTGTGCGCTATCTTTATGCATGTGAGTGTGTGTGTGTGTGTGCACTATTTTTTTTTTTTTCTCAAGGCCTGACTAAGCGCGTTGGGTTACGCTGCTGGTCAGGCATCTGCTTGGCAGATGTGGTGTAGCGTATATGGATTTGACAGAACGCAGTGACGCCTCCTTGAGCTACTGATGCTGATACTGATACTGTATGTGCATGTGAGTGTGGGTGTGTGTGTGTGTGGTTTGCATTTTACTCATATGTACAATTTATTTCCTGGATGTTTTCATATATCTATTGTTGTACAATACCTTATGGTCTTAACATGCGTGCGTGCGTGGATGCACGCACAGGTATGTGTGTGCGCTATCTTTATCATTCATATCATTATCATCACAACCATCATCAACATCAACAGGAACATCATTATCATCATCATCGTCGTCGTCGTCGTTGTCGCCATCATCAACAGTTACTCACAAACAACCAGCTGAGGGTAGCCGGGCCCGTACATGGTTCGAATCATGTGGGCCGTCAGCACGTGGTTGACCTTGTGCCACTGGACCACCAGGGCCTCGTGGTGCCGCCAGTAGATGCACATGTTCCGGAACGTCTTCCACAGGGAGGGGGATGGGAAGCACTTGTTGCAGGACATCAGCCAGATGCCGAACAGCACACTCAGCACCCGCTCACACAGGTGGTCGCTGATGTCGTCTGTGTGGAAAGTACCGGCATCATTACTATCATTATTATTAAAAATAATAATAATAATGATGATAATAATAATAATTCTGTGTGAAAAGTAGCAGTAGTAATAATGATAATAATGATGATGATAACATATAATTCTGTGAGGAAAGTAGCAGTAGTATTAATAAAAACAATGATGATAATACTAATCACGTGTGGAAAATAGCACTAGTGTTTATTATAAAAATGATGATAATAATAATTCTGAGTTTAAAGTATCAGTAGTGGTAGTAGTATCAATAATAATGATGATGATCATAATTTTGTGTGGAAAATAGCAGTAGTATTTATTATAAAAATGATGATAATAATAATTCTGAGTTTAAAGTATCAGTAGTGGTAGTAGTATCAATAATAATGATAATCATCATAATTTTGTGTGGAAAGTAGCAGCAGCATTAATGATAATAATGATGATAATAATAATTCTGTGTGGAAAGTAGTAGCAGTAGTAATAATAGTAATAATAATAATGATGATAATAATAAATTTGTGTGGAATGTAGAAGTAGCATTAATGATAGTAATGATGATACTAATAATTCTGTGTGGAAAGTAGCAGTAGTATTAATGATAATAATGATGATAATAAAAAATCTGTGTGGAAAGTAGTCGTGGTGTTAATAATAATAATGGTGATAATAATAATTCTGTGTGGAAAGTAGCAGTAGTAGTAGTAATAATAATAATAATAATAATAATAATAATAATAAATATTCAATTCTATGTGGAAAGTAGCAGCAGTATTAATAATAATGATGATGATGATAATAATTTTTTGTGGAAAGTAGCAGTAGCAATAATAACAATAATAATAATAATTTTGTGTGGAAAGTAGCAGTAGTATTAATAATAATGATGATGATAATTCTGTGTGGAAAGTAGCAGTAATAATAATAATAATAACACTAACTGGAAAGTAGCAGTAATAATAATAATAATAACACTAACAAGATAATAATCATGTTGATAATCAAACTAATAACAATAATGATTACAATGATAACAATGTGAATGTATTCAGCATCTTTTCTCTAAAATGGGCTCCAGACACACACTGACAAACACACCTCCTCTTTGAAATGGCATACGTGTTCAACAATCCATTACATTCTGGAGAAGATAATGAAACAAAAAAAATGATTGATTATGTCATCTCACCCTTTGGATACGGCAAGACTTGAACAACGTGTGTGTGTGTGTGTGTGAACATGTGTGTGTGTGTGTGCGCATGCGCGCACGTGTGCGTGCGTCCATGCCTGTGTGTCTGGTTGTGTTGTGTTAATGAATTCAAACTGAGTCCAGCAAACATTTTAATTAGGATAACTTGCACATAACAGGAACACAGCATATTTCCAGGAACAACATCACATGTAAACAACAAAATAGTAAAGTGGGAGAAAGACAAACATTCACAGATTCTCTTTGAAAAAACAAAAAAACAAAAAACAAAAAACAAAAAAAACCCAGCAATCTAACAAACCAAAGAGAGGAAAAACAACAACAAAACAACAACAGCAGTCTGAAAACAACAATGTAAACAATAGAGGCAAGGCCTTCAAGACTCACTTGTGATAAATTAAGTCCCCTAGTATTAATTACAGAGTAATTTCCCTTCTTTACTATCTGCACCAAAACGTTTGCAAAATAAATAAAAATTCCATGCTTAGCAAAAGAAGTTCCTGTTTGAACAAAAAATGATAATAATGACTCCTCTTGTTGTTGTATCAGAATGAGAGGTCAAAGTGCCAAGTTTAGAGAATACAAAAAATATAAATATAACAGTAAATGCAGTTTGCATATAATTAGGCTTCATTTTTTATTTTTTGTGCCCATCCCAGAGGTGCAATATTGTTTTAAACAAGATGACTGGAAAGAACTGCATTTTTCCTATTTTTATGCCTACTTTGGTGTCAACTGACAAAGTATTTGCAGAGAAAATGTCAATGTTAAAGTTTACCACGGACACACACACACACACACACACACACACACACAGACAACCAAACACTGGGTTAAAACATAGACTCACTTTGTTTACACAAGTGAGTCAAAAATTAGGGTGACACAAAACCTTGTGAAGGATCTTTTGCTGCAATGATTTTCACTGTTGAAACCGGTTCTGACCTTCAAATATATATTTAGTATCCTCAAGATCATGCAGATAAGGAAAAAATAAAATTACTGATAGAAGTCAAACATGAAACGAATTAAAAACAAAATAAAACAAAGTCGAAAAAACAACAACACACACACACACATGCACATAAGTATGTACAAAATTATTTACATCTATCAAAGGCAATGGTTAACTCACAGGAACAAAGTATGGGAAAGAAAAGATATACATGTACATTATTCACACACATGCAAACACAAACACACATACATATATATAAATATAGATGTGTGTGTGTGTGTGTGTGTGCACGCGTGTTTCTTTGACGTTTCTGTGCGCGCACACATGTACACGCACATGGGTGCGTGCGTGCGTGTGTGTTTGTGCAAGCGTGTGTATACATGTCTGTTCTGTGAGTGTGAAATTTAATATGTAAATCCATTTTATACACATCTATGCACACTCATGGAAATATCTAAGCACAGCGCCCATGTATATTGATGAACAAAAATGAACAAAGAACTACGTAAAATGTCAAATAATATACATAGGAACAGTCAAACTTCAAACACAACAACAACAGCAAGAACAACAGTATGACGGAAGAACAAAACATCAGTCTTAATACTGTTACTGCACTGTGTTGCATAGATTTTGACAAATTTGCTGGGACATCAGACTGGAGACTGAGTAATTAACACAGCATATGATGAACACCATACTACACAACACAACAAACACATACACACCATCACACACAGGTCAGTCTGCCAGCACTATAAGCAACCACATGAAAAACACTCCATATAAAGATGAATGATCTTCACAGTTTTTTTTTTAGGGTTTCTTTTTGGTGAAGAAATAATATACAAAATTACTGCCTAGTAGCTAAACCATCCCTGCGCCATAAAAAAAAACAACAACAACAACAACAGCACTTACATATAATGAAATTCAATTTCATTCCGTACCTGCGGTCACAAAAATGACCTTCCCAGTCCCAGAAATCAAATTAAAAAGTAAACAACAAAATGTTTTTGCTTACAAATCCAATTCTTTCCCCTCCTCCGTAAAAGAACAAAAAAAATTACTTTTTTTTTTTTTTTTTTTTTTTTTTTTTTTTTTTGTAACAACACCAACAGTTCTGTGGCTGAAGGGAAAGTCCCAGAAATCAAAATGCTTTCTCTCTCTCAAATCTTTTCTCTCCTCCATAAAAGAAAAGACAAAAAAACAAAATAAAACAAAAAAAAAATCTTTTTTAACAAAACCAACAGTTCTGTGGTTGTAGGGAGGTTATTCAACATTTGGTGATGGTGTAACAGTTAACTACAGGTTAAACATTCTTGAGCAACCGATGAAGAACCCCCCCCCACCCCCAAACCCCGGGGTCACACCCTCCCCTCCAAGCCACACACCCCCCACCCCCACCTCTTCAGTACACCATAAATTCTTCCCTGTTGCATTCCAACAAGTAAATAAGAAAAGACACAAAAGTTATAACAATCAAAATCCAGGAACAGAAACTGCATGAGAAGAAAGTGAGAAGTGAATGTGGAAGATGATTTTACGAGAGGACCAACTCCCAATTAAAGTGTCATGAGGGTGGAATTGAAAAATCATAAGCAGTAGAGAAAAACAGAAAAGAAAAAATAAAGAAAAAAAAAAGAAGGTGAAACAGCCCTCCCAGACACCTCTGCACAACAAAACTAGCGTTAAAAAGAAGCAGATTATATCACCACCACCACTTTTTGTCTGTTTTTGTTTTCCTCCAGGAAATGCCTTGCAAACTGACAGCCACATTTTAATATTCTATCACTGCCTGTCTGTCCATGTATATTTGTCTGTCCGTCTCTCTCTCTCTCTCTCTCTCTCCCTGCGTTGCCTGTATCTTGTCTCTAAGGGGAAGGTTTATATTTCTTCATTTCATAATATAAAACTACATAGCATGTGTCTATAGGAAGGTTAACATTTCTTGATTATATAATACATAAACTCCATTGCATGTGTCTATCAGAAGGTTAATATTTCTTAATTATATAATATACAACTCCATAGCATGTGTCTACCTGTCTGTCTACCTCTTTGAGGGGGTGGTTTATATTTCTTGATCACATAATACATCAGTCCCAGGCATATGTCTATCTGTTTGACTGTTTATCCGGTCTCCCTCTTTGAAAATATAATATATAACTCCATACCATATGTCTCTCTGTATGTCTGTCTGCCTATTTTTCTCTCTTTGAGGGGAAGGTTTATATCTCTTGATTACATAATATACAACTTCCTAGCATATCTCTGTATGTTTGTCTGTCTGTCTCCCACTTTGAGGAGAAGGTTTATATTTCTTGATTACATAATATGTAACTCCCTAGCATATATATCATTGTCTGTCTTGTCTGTCTCTCTCTTTGAGGGGAAGATTTATATATACACATATCTTGATTATATACACAGCATGCCGAGTTTGTATTTTTGGCATCGTGTTGTTCTATTGAAAATGCGCACATGACTTTGAAGCCAACATTCAGAATCAGACAATCACTGCTTTAAGAAGAATAAAAAGTTTTTAAAAAAACAAAGGAAAAACCTCTCCACCAGCATTAAAACAAAAGACTGGTGCATAAAAACCTCTTTAGTTATTCAATTTTCTGGGCATAGTACATTTATTATTAAAAAAAAAAAAAAAGAAAAACATCTTGCTAAAGAAGAATGAAAAGGTTATCTCTGGGGCTGGAAGTAGAATATATAAAAAGTCTGTGCAAAATATGTCATACAAGATAATATTCCAAGTCACACACACACACACACTCTCTCTCTCTCTCTCTCTCTCTCCTATTTTCACAAAGCTTGCAATAAAATTTCTTCTTTTTTTTCTTTTTAAAAGCAACAAAACTGTAGTCTGTAGCAAGCCAAATGAAAATAACACACTGATGTTTCATTAAAATCTCTGTGGTTTAAATCAGACAAGACCAGTTCTTTACAACGAAAAGGGACGAAAATGTCATGATCTATGTGCTATCTGTAATCATGTTCATACTTTATGTATTCTGGGAGGACAGCTTGGTCGTGGGGTTGGTAGTGGGTTGAGGAATGTATGCATGCATGTGCTCATGCCGGTGTGTTTCTGTGTGTCGTCATTATTCTTTTCCTTTTCTTCTTTAAATTTTTTTTTTTTATTTTTTTTTTTTAACAATCCAGTTCTATTAACAACCATGACCCTGATTTTAAGTGAGAGTTCAATGTGCTCAACCAAGCCTGTTCATAACTTTTTGAATACTTTCTGTGCAGTAGCTATCTGAATCATGTAGACAAACTGATAAAACTGACAGAAAGTCCAAGTAGCATGTAAAAAATATCCCCAAATTGTTAGCTGTAATGCCTTCTTCCAGGGGGACACTGATGCACAGAAATGATGTCGCTCTCACCCTGCACCCCTTTCATCCTTAATCAAATGAGTAAAAATCATATATAAAAAATCACAGGCTCTTTCAAATGTAAGTGTAAAATTACGACATTATCAAAATCTGGAATCACTGCGGACTGACAAGTATATGCACACACATTACACATACACAGCAGTTGGCAGCAATCTTTGGGTTAAAGTCAATTAAGCGACTGTTCCACAGGATGAAAATAAAACTGTTGATGCATATGCAAAATACACTTACTAGATATCATTATATCATTATTATTATTATTATTATCATAGCACTGAATCTTGTGCAGAGACAAATCAAAGCACTTTTGCACTGGTCATTCACACGCATTCATAACTCTAAAACTGGAAAAAAACTGAAGACAAGGAAGAGGCAGAGAAGGGAGGCTATTTTGGGAAGAGGTGGGTTTTAAGACCAGACTTGAAAGAGCTGAGTGCAGAGACCTGACAAAGAGAAAGAGGAAGTTCATTCCAACTGCAAGATCCAGAGACAGGTATGTATAAACAGAGTGGATCCAAAGCCGATTGTAGACAGCAAGATGGAGTGTAGAGGTGAAGGCAGCCACAGAAATAGGAAGGGGCAGATTTGTGACTGCATTTATAACACAGAGTGCTGATCTTGTATTTTATTCTGTGTGAGACAGGTAGCCAGTGGAGATGCTGCAAAAGAGGAGTGATGTGCTCAGATCTTTTCTTTCTGAGAATGAGTCGGGCAGCAGAGTTTTGTATGTGCTGAAGGGACTTAATGGATGAAGCAGGCAAACCAGACAATAGAGAGCTACAGTAGTCAAAGCGAGAGAGAATGAGAGAAATGACAAGTCCAGATGTTGCGTCAGTGGACAGATATTTCTGGACGAAATTGATGCCCCGCAATTGACAGCAGCAGGATTGACATGTCTGACTGATAAATTTTTGCATGGACAGTGTATTGTCAAAGTCAACGCCAATGTTCCTGACTGAACTGGAAAGAGGGATGGATGTACTGCCAAGTTTGATTGTGTCAGTTATGATGGAAGAGAGTTTTTGGTTAGTTCCTATGATCATTGCTTCCGTTTTGTCCACGTTCAATGGTAGCTTATTTAGAGTCATCCAGTTTTGTATGTCCAGGAAGCAGTTGGATGTTTCTCCCAAGAGCGACAACAATTTTTCAGGGGTATCACTCTTCTGGAGTTGAGTGTCATCAGCATAAGAATGATGACTGACATTATGGCGGTTGATAATTTCAGTGAGAGGAGCAGTGTACAGTGTGAAGAGCACTGGGCTTATAACAGATCCCTGTGGGACTCCATGTTTGATTTTAACGGGTTCAGATTGGAAATTATCAACAATGACAGACTGGAATCGATCGGTGAGATAAGATTTGAACCAGTCCAGAACAGTGCCATCGACACCAAATGTAAAATGAAGACGGGAAAGAAGGACTGAATGGTCTATCATGTCATGGGCGGCTGACAATTCGAGAAGAGTGAGAAGGGAAATGTCGGATGCTAGCAGCAGATTATTCTAAATACATATATATCTAATTTTTATTATATGAAAATCATGTGGACAAAGGTAATTAAATTGTTGTTACATGTGCAACATACACTTAAAATATATATATATCTACATATATATCTATCTAGATATAACACACACACACACAGACACGCGCGCGCGCGCATATATATGTGTATCTGTGTGTGTGTGTGTGTGTGGGAGGGTGGGTGTAGGTGGGTGGGTGTGGGAGTGGGGGTGGGTGTTGGTTATCTTATATATTATTTTTTCTAATTTGATTCTTTTTGTACAACAAACCAGTGGCGGAAAACAAGTGCATATATACAGCGAGTTTAACCCAGCCCAAAATTAATTTGTGATCTGTGGAGTGAGTGGGGAAAGGGTGTGTGGACAGGATGTCATCATCTGAAACTGGGCCTTATTATTTTTCCTCTCTCCCTCTCTCTCTCTCTCTCTCTCTCAAATTTTGAGTCAAAACATGATATTTAAAATTTTAAAAAAGACAGACATCTTTAACACTGGGAGAATTTTAACAATTTGAGACAATAATATGTACTAGCAACCCAAGTCAAAGAGAAATTTTAGTTACCACTTTGACATAATAATATGTACAAGCAACCCAGAGTCATCTTCTTGCAAGGCAAAGATGTAAATGGCAAGTGATGACGTGCTGGTAAATATTAAATTAATTTGAGAAGGACAATTTTCCAGCCAGTAAGCTTTAAAAAAAACAAAAACAAAACAAAAAACCACCAAAAAACACACACACACAAAAACAACAACAAAAACAACAAAAAACAAAACAAAACAACAACAAATTAACAAAAAATAAACAAAAAACCACCAAACCACACAGACTTTCCTCCTCAAGATACACTATAGTTATCACCAGAGCTGACTCAGTTTCTCTTTTTTAATGTGAGAAAATAGAAGAAATAAGCGAAATAATCATTAGCGCTGATTAAACTTATTAAAGTGAGGGGAAAAAACACAAACAGAAAAGAAGCACACAAGCATAAACCAATGCTCTCCTAAAGACAAAATAAGGCTGACAAAATTTTTGCTTCTCTCTCTTCTTTTTTCTTCTTCCCAAAGCAATATAATCACAGCGATAGCAATGTTGCCTTGAGGATGAACAAGTGAAGTGAATGGATCATTATACGTATCTGAGGTATTATACTAATAAGCCATGTGTGAAAGAAAGGCAGAGACTTAAACAGTATCACACAGAATAGTTCAAAAGTTAAACACACTCACATGAACTTAATCCAGAATCGTCTGCATTCCAAGAGAAACAACGGTGCATTTTAATCACAATAAAAATGGGTAGAAACATCAGTACTGCTTCCAACAGATAATAACATAGTTATAAACAAAATTCTGGTAAACACCAGTTTTGCCTGATTAAACTATATGCATAGGTTTAACTCATACATTACTATTGGCACACAACACACAGTGACAGTCATGACATAATAATAGAAAAAAAAAAGTCTATGAATTCTTCCACATCTCTACGCACGCGTGCGCGCGCATATGCACACACACACACACACACACACACACACAAAACAACAAACAAACTTTAAAAAAAAAAAAAAATTTTAATTTAAAAATTCAAATGAACAAACTAACAAATACAGACTCACAGGAAATAGGGACCAAGATCTAAGAAATCAAAACAATTTAAAAAAAAAAAAAAAAAAAGAAAAAAAAAAAGAGAAGAAAAGATGTTATCCATGACTGAAAAAAGAATCCGTTTAAAACAGGGCACTTCTCCACAAAGGAAATGTTAGGCTATCCCTCAAAATATATTTCGACTAACATACTTACCATACCCACTGATACAGACTCCAGCAGGGGTCTGATTACTGTTCTAAGCAAACTACAACTCCGCTCTGGCAGAGAAACTGAACACAGCTGTTGCTAGTGACTTCCCATGGGACATCACCTCCTTACATTCTATTTCCGAGAGAGATCTGGGATGCGCACGACCAACAACTACTGCCAGATTACTGATTTAATGTATAACTGCATACTGATACTGAAACATCCTGAAAACACACACAAGCACACAGGCACACACACACACACACACACATGCAAACACACAAACACAGACACATAAACACAAACACACATGCCTCTAGGCACAGACAGACAGAATGACACATTATAACCTTCATGACTTAAGTCATTTTCTTTCATTCCAAGCCCAGTAAACATGAGAAAGCTAGCAGAATTATCAAACTTAGTTTACACCATAAACAGCATAGTTAGTTTGTACTCTACAAACAAGGGGAAGGCTGAACAGTTAGTTCCATCTCCACAGATATATAAAACGCTCATGACATTATTCTGTAAAACATGCATAGATAGAATTTCACAGCAAATGCATTCGATAAATACTCATGCATCCATGACCTACTTCTATGATTAATTTCCATGTAAAAAATGTGCAACAAATGTACCTAAACACACAAAAATATACATGATCAAGAAAAACAAACAATAACAAAAACAATGTTTAAAAAACAAACAAAAAAACCTCAAACAACTAATAATATATACGTTTTAAAGTATTGTTGATCAACTGTTGCAGAGACAGCATGTCAATACATTACAGCACCACTCATTTTACTTATTTTCCTGTCTGCATACATACATTTTTTTGTATCCTTATCAAATGGAATTACCGGTAAGAGAAATTGCCAGAGCAACTCTTTTGCTATTGTGAATCCTCTTTCATTGTTTAGTTTCTGTGTGAAAAACACTCCCCAGCGGCAATTATTTTCAACACAAAAGCTGTCAGTCACAGGCTTCAGCTCATGCGAAAAGAACGCAAAGGACTTGATCACTTCAAACTAGGTCAAGGGGCAAACGTAAGTCATTGACCTCTTGCCCAGGAAACCGGCTGCAGCTGTCAAGCTTTGATACAATGTGAAAAATGGTCATTTTAACATGACCCCGGGGATGTCAACTAAAGTTTCCCAGGGCAGTAAGAAGAGTCAAAGTTTTACACATATGCGCTGAGTGGCATGCTGCACACAGGACCTCACTTTGTTGCCTCATCCGATAAAAAGGCAACCAGATCTCCACTGATGGTGTGATGGGAAGGAGAGTAAAAACCCCTGCCCTACTGCTGCTGTTTCTTCTTCTGCGTAATCAGGCTGCAACTCCCACATTTTCTCATATGTACGAATGGGCTTTTTATGTGTATGACCGTTTTTACCCCACCATGTAGGCAACCATACTCCATTTTCTGTTGTTGTTTTTTTTCTTGTTTCCATAACCCACCAAACGCTGACATGGATCACAGGATCTTTAACATGCGTATTTGATCTTCTGCATGCGTATACACGCAGAGGGGGTTCAGCACTAGCAGGTCTGCTCATTTGTTGACCTGGCAGATTGCAAAAGTCTCCATCCTTAGCCCACCAGGTACATGGAAACCAGGGGTTGAACTCTGGAAACTCAGGAAAGAATCCAGCACTCTAACCGTTCTCCTGCTGAGACCCTTGCTTCTTACTCTGTGTTTCATCTGCTCTGATCATAATACTATGCCTGTCTGGATGAAGAAGCTAGCTGGTGACAGTAATTTACCTAAATGGCAATAACTCAAAAATGTTTGAAATTGTTAGTATCAAATGGTGTAACTTACTGTCTTTAAGATTTCTGAAAATATTACAAATATCCTCACCCATCTGAGAATCACACTCTTTCCCTCCCCCCCACCCACAACCCCCCACCCCCACCCCCCAATTAAATAGTCACTTTCATGTCCACCTAACACACACACACTTACATCATATATACAACACATAGAATACACAATCAATGAACTGTGAGTTCAATCAATGTGTGACAAAAACAAACAAACAAACACTAAAGACTAAGTCAGCAAGTGGAAATAGCAACAACCCCCCTCATCCAAACTAAAAAGAAGAAAAAAAAGTCTTAACCTTTTTCAGTTGGAGGTGAAAGGAGACTGTCATTTGCAGCCAAAAGAAACTTGAGCAAAGTCTCCCAGGTGTCTCTGGTCAAAATGGTGGATTCCTTGGCCACAGCTTCAATGGCTCGCAGTACCCGATGACACAGAAGGGCCTGGCGCTTCACAAGATCTACACCTGAAACAGACCAAAAAACAAAATAAAAATCTTCAATTTGCATATTTTTGGTTTTAACTTTTATCCCTCCAGACGAGAGAATCATGACAACAGCACCCTGAAACACACACAACCAGAACTTAACCATTTTCCCTGCTTGTGGAAGCATCAGTTAGAATTCATAAATGACTCTGGAGTAAACAGCCACTGGTCTTCATTTGGGCATTTCGGGGCTTTTACATGCTGCACCTGTGCATTCTTTATCATCATCTTTCAGAAGGAACTGGAAGCTGTGCTTGAGAACCTTAATACTAAAGTGATCCTGGTAAAAGTCGCCAAGGACATCAGAGCATTGTTTCCCAATCCTTGTGGCCTTGTCTTCAAATGTCAACAACCTTTGTCATAAATTTGCACCAAGTTTCTTCTCTCACCAGCACTCTGGCGGCCACTGCTGACGAAGAGGCTTTGCTTTAAATCTAATACAGCGCTACCGCTAAGCGCAATGGGTTATGCTGCTAGTCAGGTGTGTGCATAGCAGATGTGGTGTAGCGTATGTGATTTGTCCAAATGCTGTGACACCTCCTTGAGTAACTGAACTGAGCTCATATAGCAACTAAAGGTTAAAAGCTTATCATTCAACAGTTGACTGTGTTGATGACTAGATCACTGCTGACTCAGTTTCAAGTCAGCTCTGCTCAAAACAGACTTGTACCTTCAGACTTGCTAGTGAGTGGGTGAGCTGGTGACATTGAGGCCCTGCTTTAAAGCTAATACAGCAACTAAAGCTTGAAAGCCTATCATTCAACAGGTCACTTTATTGATTACTCGACCACTACTGACTAAATGTCATGTCATCTCTGCTCAAAACAGACTTGTACCTTCAGATTTGCAAGTGGGCAGGTGAGCTGGTGACACTGAGGCCCTGCTTTAAATCTAATACAGCAACTAAAGCTTGAAAGCCAATCATTCAACAGATCACTTTGTTGATTACTAGACTACAGCTGACTCAGTGTCACGTCAGCTCTGCTCAAAACAGGACTTGTTACCTTTAGATTTGCCAGTGAGCAGGTGATGAGCCCAAATGTTACCTGAATCTGGACGAGGTTTGAACAGGTTCAGCAGGTGATGGAGGATGACCTGGGCGAACGGGTTGGGGTCCTGCACCACAGGCTTGGGGACACAGGGCTTGGGGACTGTCAGCGACATCAGCCACTCCACGTACACCTTCACACAGTCGTTGATCGTCTCGTGCTCCGACAACGGCAGCCCCAGTCCAAAACACAACACCTGAAATTTTAAATCAAATTTTCTATATAAAAAACAACAACACACACCTGAAATTTTAAATTAAAATTTCTATAAAAAAAAAAAGAAGAAGACAAAATCTGTGTAGAAGCGATATAAATTTGATGAGGTTCTTGCAACTAATTCACATACATGCTCTTCCCCACTTTTTTTTTTTTTTTTTTTTTTAAAGAAAAAAAAGAAGAAAAAAAGAAAAAAGAATTATTAAAAAATCTGGCACTGTTTCAATACTTATGTTCATAGAGTGGACTCTATCATGTAAACAAAAAAACACCACCAGGCTTACACATGCTTGCTTGCCAATATGCAGTGATCTACATTTTTGGTTTAATTTTTTTGTTGTGTTTCCAAGACCATATGTTGTGTGAGAAAAACACACAATCTCACATATAATATATGTATACACACTGGCACATGCACCACACAAACACAAGAAAACACTGGTGCATGCACACACACACACACACACACACACACACACACACACACACACACACACAGTGTACACAAGCCTAATTTGTGCTCCTCCTCATTACCTCCATGGTCCACTTGACATCCCGCTCATCTTCCAAGGAGCTGGGCTCATCGTTGGTGGCGGCACTGCTCAGGTTGGCAGCGATGCACCTCACCACTGAACAGGCCACCTCCCGCCCCACAGTTGCCGGGAAACGGTGCAGCACCGACTGGTTGCCACGGTCACACTGGATCTCATCTTGCAAGGAGGCCCAGTCCGCATACATGATGATGGCTTCCAGGTCAGAGTGAGATTCTTGAATAAGGAGAGACTTAAGAATGAAATTCTTAGTTATTCACTTGAAAAGCAACACAGTTGTGAAAGCATAATTTCAATTACTAATAAGAATAACTAGTTTGACTAAAACAAACAAAACAAAAAACATTTAAATTGATTAAAATGAATCAATGTAAAAAAGAAAAGAAAAAGTATTTGTAAAAATGTCAAAAATAACCTGAATCTTTTTCATATTCTATTGTGTAAATAAAGTGTTTCAGATATTCTTATTTTGGTGTTAAGGAAATGTTTTGAAATCTTCACATATAACAAACAAACCAAAAAAAAAGAAAGAAAGAAAGAAAAAAGAAAAACCCAGAACATCAAAGTTTGGATGAAGGAAGATGACAGGGGAAAATAATAAACTAAGAGATAAACAGAAATACTGAAGGAAATAGCAAGCTAACTTTCACTTTCAGACATACCTGATATTAACCACTACTGATAAATCTGTACTGTACAAAGTACTGAAAAACAGGGAAAAAAAGTTGATACCCTGTGTGTGTGTGTGTGTGTGTGTGTGTGTGTGTGTGTGTGTGTGTGATACTGTGAGTGTACATGCACCTTCAGCACTTATTAATGCCTGGTTGTGGGTGATGACAAAACATGGATTAGTAATACTTTTTATTTCATAACGTCTGACAGTGTTGGTAATAAATGAAGTCAACATGAAACATTATCCTGCCAATCCATGTGAAATTCACAAGCCTTGTCAGTTCTAATATCTTGACATGACAGACTTAAGAAAAATAGAAAAAGAAATGAAAAACAATTAGACGTGTGATTTCACCTCGCTGTAATTAATCCTATCTACCATAGGTTTTAATCACTTTAAAACTTTCGTTCCCAGAACCGATGAACCTCTGAGTCAGACAGATGGTGTTCACTCAGTTCAGTGACAATTAAACCACCGACTTCCAGTACTAAACATAAAAAAAGACGTCCACAGAAGCGAAAGTTGGATCGGCGCCAAACTGACTGTCTGGTAAACAACAAGGCCAATCATTCATGTCATGATGCTGCGCGTTGTCTTGGTGTTGAAAACTGGCAAGCTAGCAGAATATCAGTTTTGTATCCAGTTACGGAACTTCTGAATCGTCAGGTTGTCGTTCCGAATGCAACCTTTCCTGCATTCTTTTCATCAGTTTGTCAAATTTACCAGGTGATCATCATCACGCATATTCAACTAATTTATGCTTCAAACCGCTGTGCAAGTGCACAACTTACCTTTTAAAGAGATCTGTTGATGACGATCACATTTTTTGTCGCACCCCCTTCGGTACCCTAGATTTCTGTCTGCATCGGAGTAAAAATACTCCTTCGGATGAAAGAGCGTGCAAGGGGCATAATTTCCCAAATACATTCCAGTCAACACTTTTCGTCTGCTATAATGATGATGATGATGATGAAGATAATAATAATAATAATAATAATAATAATAATAATAATACAATAACAACAACAACAGTAATAATACAATATTAAATTTTTAACGAATTATACCACCCCCCCTTAAAAAAAAAACTAAAAAAAACCAAACAAACATACAAACAAACAAAAAACCGTATTGTGATGACTTAGTTTTTTCGTCTTTCCCTTGTATGTGATATTTGGCGTTAATAAACACACACACACACACACACACACACAGATATTACAAGACAAAAATCTTAAATTTTTATTAACAATGATTAAACGTTAACTTTGTGAGTTTAAAAAAAAAATAAAAAAAGACAACAAGAACAACAAGAAACAACAACAACAAAAAACAAACAAAAATAAAAAAACAAAAACAAACAAAAAAGAAAAAGGGTATAAACAAGACAAACTCTGGGTCACTGTAACAGTAATATAGTGATATAATTATCTCGGCAGTTGTCTTTCGAAAATACAACTCAGTGTGTGTGTGTGTGTGTGTGTGTGTGTTGTGTGTGTGTGTATGCAACGGTGTGTGTGCCAGGTACGGTGTGTGTGTGTGTGTGTGTGTGTGTGTGTTAGTGTATTGAAGCCATCCAGGTCAATCAAGGAGACCAGCAGAAAAGTGAAAACGCTGAACTCAGTTGACTGGCACTGTATTCCGCCCCAGTTCACAATACACAAGCAACGATGCCTTTGTGTAAGCTTCAGTACATCACTTCCTTTCCCAGCTGGGTACCAAACTTGGTTGTTGTTTTTTGTTGGTGTTGTTTTTTTGTTGTTGGTTTGTTTGTTTTTCCACAATGTTCGTCTGCTCGTTGTGGAACTGCATAGCAACAATAGTATCGATTATATTGATATTTTTTTCTGGGCTAGAAGCTGCAGTCGCAGTTTACCTCTTTGCTGAATAAGAGAAAACTACAAACACCCTTTATAGGCAACTGAAGGTTCAGGCGTTTTGTAAGAAGTTTTGAAAGAAGCTCACAAAGAATTACCAGTTCCATTATATCTGTTTTACTTAATAAATCATTGGAGAAAGGCATAATACCTCAAGATTGAAAAAAACAAAACAAATGTAACTGCCATATATGAAAAATAAAGAAATAAATCTTCAGCAGGAAATCACAGACGAGTTAGCCATACATGTGTTCTGTGCAAAGGTGTAGAGTCATTTAATGGAGATACCATTGTAGACCATATGACCAACAACTTATTTTCTGAATGCCAACATGGCTTTAGACCTGGATGTTCTTGTGTTACACAGTTACTAGAGGTGATGAATGATTTTATAGAAATGTTAGACTGTGGTGAAACATTTGATGTTATATATATATATATATATATATATATATATATATATATATATATATATATATATATATATATATATATACGGACTTCAGGAAGGCTTTTGACTCTGTTCCACATAAGCGTCTCATTACAAAGATCAAGTCATATGGAATAACCGGCGGTGTATTAGCATGGGTGTCAAATTTCCTGAAAAACAGAACACAGAGGGTTAGAGTTGGGAATACATACTCCTCAGAAGTTTTAAGCGGTATCCCCCAGGAAAGTGTACTTGGCCCCATTCTATTTTCATTATTTACCAATGACCTACCTGACATGGTTAGAGCACATGCAAAATCTTTGCAGATGACACTAAAATTTATAACCTGAGCAGCCGTAAGTATACATTACAGACAGATGTAGATGCTAATAGAATGGACAAACACTTAAATTGGAATCAATATTTTAATGCAGATAAGTGTAAAGTATTACATGTTGGGAAGAACAATAATATGATTATATTATGAGACTCACTGATGGAGAGAAGAATTTAAGTAAATGTTCGGAAGAAAAAGACTTGGGAGTTATCTTTGATGATGATTTGAAATTTGATAGACACATTAATTACGTAATATTAAAGGCAAACAGAGTACTCGGAATTATAAAAAGAACATTCTCATATATGGACAGTGACACTTTAGTTAGATTCTTTAAGACACTGGTAAGACCACACCTTGAATACGGAAATATTATTTGGTACCCGCTATTCAAAAAGTAATGAATCTGTTGTAGTTGAAAAGGTTCAAAGAAGGGCAACAAGGCTTGTTACTGGATTGCAGGATAAAACATATGAAGAAAGATTGAAATTACTTAATTTGCCATCTTTGAAATTTCATAGAATTGATACAAAAATATAAAATACTCAATAATATTGTTAAGTAGACAAAGAGACCTTTATAAAAAAAAAAACACCCTTTCAGTAACATAACAAGGAATCCCACTGACAAACTATTTATTACATATTCAAGAACTAACATTCAAAAACATTGTTTTAGTAACAGAATTGCACCTTATTGGAATGCACTACCTTTGCCTGTTAAGAGAGCTAACAATGTTAACATTTTTAGAAAATCTCCTAGAACAGCTAAAAAGTATAAGCAAATTGAAATTCATTTATGATGAATGATTAAAAAAAAAAAAAACTACTATCATTCCTGAGGAAGTGTACTGGCAACAACTCCAGTCAATATTTTGTTAGACTGGGACAAATGTGCAATATACAGAATGAATGTACAATGGAATATATCTAATGCTAACGTCCATATTCTAAATATATTTCTGTTAATAGTTACGATGTAATAATTAATTGCAATGTTTTAAAAGCGAATATGTGAAATGCTTTTATTTCAGAACATATGTTT
This sequence comes from Babylonia areolata, assembly GCF_041734735.1. NCBI lineage: Eukaryota > Metazoa > Mollusca > Gastropoda > Neogastropoda > Buccinidae > Babylonia > Babylonia areolata. Next base: position 36,922,445 of record NC_134896.1, on the reverse strand, counting down.
ATTACTCTTGTTTAATCAAGTAAACTGCGTGTGTGGGGTGGGTGGAAGGTGGTTGGGTGCGGGTGGGTGCTGATTATCTGGTTGTGGTTTTCCGCAATTTATCTTTATTCTTATTTTATCTGTCTATCATAATCAATGTGCAATATAGTAGGCTATGCTTATAATTGTATTCAAAATAATGTTTCTTAATTCTTTCTGTTTTTACATTAAGAATACCAGTTATTACCTGCAGTGCGTATATGTATGTATGAAACGGTGTATGTGATATTTTTTACATTTGTGTCTTCGTAATATTCATAGAAGCTGTTGTTGATTTTTAGTTATGGTCCCCATGTTGTTTACTTTATGTTGTGATAATGCACCTGACCAAATTTCTCCAGTTGGAGATAATAAAGTTATTCTTATTTAAAAGAAAAGCCACGAGGCTTCAAAGAGTCCTGAGAATTGAACTGAACTATCTGTGTTGAAGGTCTGGAGTGGACTGACCTTGAAACCTCCTCCTCCACACTGGGGTTTACAGAATACAGAATACTTTATTATCTCAATAAGAGAAATTCATGTGTGGTGTATTTTATGTAAACAATACACGAGAATCACAGTCACTCAATGCAAACACATAAAAGACATAAAATGCTGAAACGCTTAATAAGGATCTTTTGTGCGATGATAACAATTATACACATGTAATGATTACAAATTTTCACAGTCATTCATTATAAATACATAAAGAACATAAAATGTATAGATACAAAATTAATGCTAATCAATCTCATACATTAATCACAAATCAACCAGTGTGATAAGTGCAGTAAGAGAACAGATTAAAAAAAAAAAATCATAAAATATCTCAAATGGGCGAGGTCACAGGTTTGACTGGGCCAAATTTACCCCGGGTGTCATTCCACCGGTCTATAAAGATACTGAAGTCAGAATCAAAAACGGGATTCAAGGGGCAGGAGTTTACACCAAAATGAATGATATCTTTCAAATTATAATTTATTGAAATTATTGAAAGCCAGATGCCAAGATCTTCAACAGTCATGCCCGGGATACATATCTTATACTGGTAATGGTTACAAGGAGCTAAACGTTTGACATTGATGTATCAAATGATGGAGTCACCAATGAGAAGTAGCCTATTGTGGCTTTGTCAGGAATGGGCAAGGTTGCAGGAATGGCCAAGATTACTACGGGTGAGGGTTTTTCACTAAGAGAAGTGGCGTTAGTTTTGATGCTCCTTGCTTTGTCAGTTTGAAGCACTGGGTTACGAGGGGCGTCATTTTCAGAGAGAACAGAGAACTGATTTGTAGTTGGAACTAAATACTGAACAGTAAGTATATTGTGGTTCATTATTTTTATTAGGGGATGGGTGGTCAGCAGAGTTATCCACCTTGTTCACACCACGTGGACATGCTTCATGGGATAGCGGTGTCATGATCTCGAGTTCCACCTGTGCACAGCTGTCTGTTTTTTAATGCAGCTCACATTCAGCACCATGGGAAGAACTTTGATTAAAATGATTGAGGTCTGTTTGTGTGCACATATCCACTGTGGGTTTGTCGTAGGACGCTGTGAATGTTTGAGTGGAGGTTGTTGTACTGACTTTCTCCATTGATTTGCACTTTTTTCTTCTTCTTAAATTTCAAAAAAAAAAAAAAAAAAAAAAAGAACTGACTCTAGCTGCGTTTTAATAGTATGGTTTTCTTTTGTTATTTGCTGGTTTGCATTTTCTAGTTGGGTGATTTTAGTCTTCAGGTCATCTCACACACATACACGCATGCATGCGTACATGCACACACACAAACACACACACTCTAGCTGCATTTTAATAGTATGTTTTTCTTGTGTGATTTGCTTGTTTGCTTTTTCTAGTTTGGTGATTTTAGTCTTCAGGTTATCTCACACACATGCATGCGCGCGCACACACACACACACTTATTCTTGTTTTATTTTCAATTATTTATTACTCCAACCCTGTGTAAACATAAACAAAATATCAGGCAAAAAAAAATTTTTTTTAAATGGCACTCAAAAAAGGGCTCAAAGAAGAGCAACAAAGCTGGTCTATAGCATAAAAGATTATTCATATCAAGACAGATTAAAGTACTTGCAACTACCATCACTTAAAGCAAGAAGAGTAAGAGGGGACTTGATACAGACGAACAAAATATTAAATGGGTTTGACGATGTAAACAAAGCATGCTTTTTTTGTACTCCAAAGGTACACACTACAAGAAACAGTACAGACAAAATATTTAAACAGTATTCCAGAACAAATCTTAGAAAGTTAACATTTAGTAACAGAGTAACAAATTATTGGAACAAATTAACAAACAATATCAAACGTGCACCTAGTATAAATACTTTTAAGAACCTCATAGATAAACACGAGTTATTGACAAAAGCGAAATATGACTTTGATGGATAAAATGGCTGAGCTAGTCAACGACCTGACCAACAATGTAAAGGAGTAAATTTGAAGGGGCATAAAAAGCCAAAAATGGCTAAGTTGTATAAAACAACACCCCAAATCCTGATCCTGAAAAATGAATATTGGTTGTTAAACTTGCACCAAAAAACAAAAACAAAACACAACAAAAAACGGGGGAGAATCAATAAGTTACTTTTTTTTTAAATTGCAGTATTAAAAAACTGTACTGTTAAGTACAAAACTCCTGAGTTAACAAACATACAAAAAAAAAAAAAGGAAACAATAAGAAAGAAAAGATCTCTATTCATTTTTTCCCCAGAACTCAAGAATCTTAAAAAGCACTCAGAACTCTCAAGAAGTCTTCTGCTGTTCACCATCACCACTTCATGAATGATCACAGCAAACAAATTAAGCATATAATTTTTGACTGTAGCTTGATGAAGCCTTATGTACATGAAAGTGTGTCTTCGCAAGTGACTGAGAATGTTGATGTTTTTGACTTTTTGCATTCATTATCAGTTGTTTCGCTTGTCAGTTTAACGACTTCTCTTTTACGAAGTCCTTTAAGTAATTTCCTGTAATTGTATTTAGATTTTTTTTTTGGGTTCAAATTTCACCCTCATTTGCCCAGTTTCCCCCAACCCTCCATTCATTCACATCTCCCCTCCCACCCCTTCTAACTGATAATACTCAAATGTATTCATAAATACTTTAACAAAATGTCGTCAATCACCCATATGTGTGACGGGACATTAACTCACTCAGTACAGCCAATCCTCTCTTCTCCTCTACACAGACCCCTCGGATGTCCAGTGGGTGTCTCAATGACCCAACCTTTAGCTTCCGTCGTCAGAATTGTGGTATTCTTTGTCAACATTCACGTCTTCAGTATAAGAGCCTTCCGCTTGCAATATTTTGATGATGGTAATTGGGTTGAAACGCTGTTAACGTCGTCTCTTTCGCCGTTCGTATGGAAAGAGTTAAACAAAATTCCTCCTCCACAGCAAACAAAATGAAACCAGAGAAACTGAAGGAAGAGAGAAGAAGAGCATGCTGGCAAATAAGCAAATAAGAAAGAGAGGGGCTAGATAGGCAGACAACAGACAGACAGAAACAGCTTAAAAATTCTGGAAAAAGAATCTTTTTTCAGCCAAGAGCAAAAGCAGACCAATCTAATGACAATAAGCAAGACATTGACAAGTGGTTAACATACATCTTTAAAAAGGTCTAAGAAAGACTGATGATATAATCTCCACATGGTATATCTTCATATTTTCACTGATAGATGAAAATGTGAGATTCAGTTTGAATGCACTTTGGTTGTTATCAACTTTTGAAAGTATGAAAAGTCATTATGTATAGTACACAAATAAAATTAAAAATTTTTTTTTTTAAATCGGTAAAAGAAAGTATAAACACTTGTTTTACAGAACAGATTTACATAATGCAAATAACACCCATCAGCAATCAACAGCACCTGCAGACTTGTCACTGCACATCCGAAAATTGGTTCCCAGCTACCACCAGAGATTGTGGAAACGGTGTGGGCGAGTGACGCCGGTACCAGACAGACAGCAAAAGACTTCATAATGAACATTCAGAAAGATACTGTTAAACAGTTCCATTTGGTTCAAAACGATTTGAATGTTAGTTTAATTGACTCGGCAAATAAATGTCCAAGTTTGAAATAAAAGTTGAAATATCAGCCCCTACAGGGGCAAAATTTCTCTTCATTCAGTGCGCAGTTCACACTAACAAAAACTTTACGTTATGAACAAGATTTTACTGCAAAAACAGGTGCACAAGTTCTTTCCTCTTCAAGAGACAATTGCGTATTTTGGACTTCGATGTGTAGATATGTGTATATAAGTGACGCATCAATAAACAAGGTAATAAATATTTATCACACTTTTCAGACCACAAGACGATTTTGTTTTTTTCTTCAACTTTTTATCCATGCCCCTTAATTCCATGCACCTTATAACGTTTGGTTAAAATTTGTTGAAACACTGTCATGAATAAGAACTGCATTGAAGTCAACCTGCAGATAATGATAATAATGGCGATGAAGGCGAAATCGATTTTCCAACGAATCAGAACAAAACTTCTAGGGGAAGCATGGACAGGACAGGTTCAAGAAGGTGGAGACTGACAGGGCAGACATGAAAGTTGATTATGCAACACGTAAAGGACTTTCTGATGATGACGCCTGGGATTTGACATCACTTCCACATGGTTGACATAGGGACAGTGATCGACCCATCAATGCTTGACTTCTTGTTTATCGTTTTAGCATGTGCCTTATAGTATGCTGCGCATTATGTGATATCAAAATCAAATCAAAATCTTTCAAATTTGGAGGATGCACCTTACAATCTAAACACATTGTTGTCAGTAAAATATGATATTCTAATGATGATGATAATAATAATAGTAATAATGATGAAAATAGTAATAATGATAATAATAAATGGCATTTGTATAGCGCATTTCTCAAAGTAAAGTTAGACTCAATAAGCTGGCAAGACATCAAAAGTCTCCAGATTGCCTTACCATGGTCACTAGACCAATCAATGTTCTGCTGGTTGTGTCTATCAAGTCAAGAAAAACAAGGTAAAACTAAAGTAAAACAATTCTTGGGAGTGGCCTGCCCATACACTGGCAACATCACTAATCGTCTTCGTCAGATCTCACCACAGGTACACCTGAGACAGATAACATTTTGTATGTGTTAATCAACACTTCTGTGAATGACAAAGTTTATTTCCTCTATTCATACAGAGCTTGCTTCTAAAGCATCGCAACCAGTCTTTACAATTTTTTTTTTTTCACTCATGAAGTAAGAATGAATAACTTAATTCAAAATAATTCTAAAAAGATGTATAAACTGCATTTATCAATCCAAATCACACATGAACTACAATGAAGGCTTAGCCTTTCTTTTTTTTTATAATCTTAAGCCAAATTTGGTGTTGACAGACAAATTATGTAATCATGTTTATGTATGTATATTTGTGTGTGTGTGTGTGTGTGTGTGTGTGTGTGTGTGTGTGTGTGTGTGTGTGTGTTTGCATGAACCTGCATGTGTAAACAATCATCCTTGTGATAATAATGCAAGTTTGTATACCATCCAGTTTCTTGAGTTGGGTACACTTTGCATTGATACTGGCTCTGATGGTAGATGGATCTTCCACATCTAGCAGAGGATTCCCTGAAAAAGGAACAATACCCCGTTTACAACAGATGAATGATGCACACCAGCTGAAGTATTCAAATACGGAAGGCTGTCTAGGATGAGACAGGGTTTTTTCTTTTTCAGTCTGAGTACCCCCACTTTACCTGCACAATTATTGCATGTGGAGCTACAAGAAGATGCCACTTTCCTTCTTTGACTTCACACTATAGAAAGGCACAACGACTGAGTGCTTAAACTTAAACTGCTGGATTTCAAATGTGGTGCCTGAAAACAGAACATAAATGCAGACTCAATAGAATAAACCAGCAACCAAATACTACACAGATAATTATAAGTTTATAATTCACAATCCCCCCCCCCCATCCTCCCCTCCCAGCCCCCCAAAAATACAACCCCCAAAAAAACTAAAGGCTAAATCTGAAATGTTATATATTCCTGTGAGGCATAAGTATTTCAAACCAGAAGGCATCCAATGAATTTGAACAGTTCGCAGTATTTCTAATCATTTCTTTATCAATGTTACAAGTTCTGGATGCAATTTTTCAGTTTCAGTGTGGTAGATCTTTTCCCTGCAAGATTCACTTATATTAGCATTCTTATGAATAAATATTTCCAAGAACTGACGGAGAAATGTCAGCATGCATGTATCTGAGCTCAGCACAGCTCCAGAACTATACAACAGCTTTCCTTCTTGCTTCTCCTTTGTTATGTGTGGAGCAAAACAACATAGCACACAGTCACAAAAGGACGGATTTAAATATCCTCTCACTGGATGGAGCAGTCATGATTCTCTTAACTCTCTCCATACGAACGGCGAAAGAGACGATGTTAACAGCGTTTCACCCCAATTACCATCATCAAAATATTGCAAGCGGAAGGCTCTTATACTGAAGAGGTGAATGTTGACAAAGAATACCACAATTCTGACGACGGAAGCTAAAGGTTGGGTCATTGAGACACCTACTGGACATCCGAGGGGTCTGTGTAGAGGAGAAGAGAGGACTGGCCGTACTGAGTGAGTTAACTCTCACGTACCCCAGTGAACTTTTCTGCCACTGGATAAATGCTTTACTTAGAAATAGCCACCTGCATACTTTTTCCACACCTCCCTGTTTGTCTGAAAATACTGTGTCAAATCATGGAAAGCTTTGGTCAGTGTGTTTCCTCTATTCATCCAGTTCTTTCCCTCAGTATTGCCATCCATTACTTTGGCTGCTTTGGAGAGGGGTCATGTACAAGCAAGCAAGCCCCTTCTTGACATCAGATTTTCTTAAGCTGATGCATTTCCTCTCCTTCTTCTCATAAGGAGGAAGGTGGCAAATATTTAAGACGCTCATCTGCCAATACAGAATCTGAAAGAGTCTGGGTTTGAATACCACTCTCACCCTTTCTCCCAAGTCTGACTGGAAAATTGATTTGAGCATCTAGTTGTCTGCATGAGATGGTAAACCGAGTTCCTGTGTGCAGTACGCACATGACACGCTGAAAAAGAACCCATGACAACAAAAGCGTTGTCCTCTGGCAAAAGTCTGTCGAAGAAATCCACTCTGATTGGTACACAAATATAATGTGTGCACTCAATACCTGACTAAGCGCGTTGGGTTATGCTGCTGGTCGGGCATCTGCCTAGCAGATGTGGTGCAGCAAATATAGATTTGTCCGATGGGGCTCAATGCCTGACCAAGCGCGATGGGTTATGCTGCTGGTCAGCCATCTGCCTGGCAGATGTGGTGTGGCGAATATAGATTTGTCGGAATGAAGTGACGCCTCCTTGAGAAACTGAAACTGAAAGCCCCTGATAATCCTCTAAAGGATGATTCTGCCATACACAAGGAGGACAGGGGGTGGGCGCAGAACATGAAGACCATATGCAGCATCGACCAAAGACCTTTGTCCTCTTCTCCCACATGTTTGCCGCTTATGCCCATCATTGGCTAAACAAGATGAAGTGAAAAATAAACAAGAAGGAGTGGTAACTTTCTCCATGTACAAGAGACACGACTTCAAGTCAATTCTGCTTATGCCAGCACACAGGAAGTGATATAGTTTTGCCTGTTGACTCTGGCTACTGTAGCTACTGCAGAAACCTTAAAAACCAACTCTGGCACCACAGCTCAAGGAATGTAAACCCTCCCCTTCCCAGGCTGATAAGCACAACTCTGTCTCTGCCTCTCTTTCTGGCATGCTTTCACTGCTCATACCATTTCCACTCTGACTCGCATTGTGTGAAGACCTCTCTCTACCCCTCTCTGCTGAATAAAACAAAGTGTTCTCAAGTCCACCCAGTGTTCTCTCTGAATGTAATGAATGAAACCCTTAACAACAACAACATTATCATTATTACACTAGACCTAAACTTTTCTTCTTCTTCTTCCTCGCTCGTAGGCTGCAACTCCCACGCTCACTCGTATACATGTACACGAGTGGGCTTTTACGTGTATGACTGTTTTTACCCCATCATGCAGGCAGCCATACTCTGTTTTCGGGGGTGTGCATGCTGGGTATGTTCTGGTTTCCATGCCCCACCGAACGCTGACATGGATTCCAGGATCTTTAATGTGTGTATTTGATCTTCTGCTTGCGTATACACACGAAGGGTGCTCAGGTACAAGCAGGTCTGCACATATGTTGACATGGGAGATCGTTAAAATCTCCACCCTTTACCCACCAGGCGCCGTTACCGAGATTCGAACCTGCATACAAAACTCTGCTGAAAGTCACAATGCTTTAACCACTCGGCTAAAAGTCACAATGCTTTAACCACTCGGTTATACACAATATGGGGGTGTAAGAACTGTTCAGGAACTTTTCCGAATCACATCTTGATCAGAAAGGAAAGAGACTGTACTGCTAACAACTTCAGGAAATGGGAAGATGAGCTATATAATGAAAATCAGTGATTTAGTAAAAAGTAAAGTTAAAATGAAACAGAACAAAGGCCTTGTCATTGCAAGAAGAACAGAAAATGAGGTGTAAAGTACTGAACAGACAAGACAGACAGAAAAACACAGAAATACAGAAAGAGAAACAACAAAAGGACAAAAAACCTCACCAACAATCAGAAGTTCTTCCAGACACTTCAAAGTACTCTGTATGGAAGACAAAAAAACAAATGTATCACATAAAACCACACATTTCTTGATAATAACAATAAAAATGATGATGTTCATAAGTACAAGAACAGCAATATTAACTCATTAATCACTGCAGCTCTTTTCATAACAACTATGCACAAAAGCAGTGCAGCAATAAGCAGGAGAGTATTTACAATGACAGTAAAAATAACTGTTGCATCATCTCTCAAACAAGACAGAACAACTTCTGAATGGTTATCTGATCAGTGAAAATGGGTCTCTCCATAGAATTTTGCTGGGTCAACTCTTTTACTGCTATGAATTCCTTTTATACCATAGCTCTGTGCTGTATATTGCGATTCGGTTTGTCCAAACCTAATGACAAGCTTTGCAACTGGAAATAAAATATCACAGAGGAAGAAAGGTATGTCCCAGTGTAAAACCTCAACTTGTGATAATTCTAAAAATCAACAAAGAAAGTGATCAGGCATGCCACCAAGGCAGGAAAAAAAAAGAGGAAAATCAGACAACAACAAAAAATGCAGCTGAAATTGGAAAAATAAGAGGATTTTTTTTTCCTGTGGACTGAACCCACAACAGTGTCAAAAATAAAAGACTAATTAATACAGACATGGATTTTCTCAATTAGTGTAACTGTTTACTCCCCCCCCCCCCCCCCAATCTTTAGAACGAGGCTTAACATGGTACAATCCCCCCACCCCCACCCCACCCACCAAAAAAAGGGTGGGGAGGGGGGGATCCGGGGGCATGCTCCTCCGGGGAAATTTGACATTTTGAACACGAATTAGCCATATATATATAAAATCAGAGTAAGAACACATAACAACAAAACACATGGAATGGGCTTGCAAGGGTTGCTCCAACTGACTTTTTAGTGTCTATTGATTAGTATATAGTCTATATAGACACTAAAAAGTCAGTTGGAGCAATCCTTGCAAGCCCATTCCATGTGTTAGAATTTACCTGGAAAAATTGGTATTGTTACTGTAAGGGGCAAACTGGGTGTGAGAAAAGCACACAGAACATTACAAAGAAACGCTGTTAGTATGATAAAAAAAATGATCATGCATGAATTATAGCCTTACCGGACCACCAATCCACAGGTAAACTTATCCAACAGCAAAATGTCATTCAGCAAAGTTAAGTCATCCAAACAGGTCTGTCCCAGAAACAGGAAAACTTTTAGTTTTACTCTGGATGTGGTTGTAAAACAGGGGTTTTGCAGGAACATGGAGGAGGCATATGCACGTACAGGACACTCAACAAGATTTCTTTGAGAAGAAGGCTCGGATCAAAAGAAGATGTTTTAGCTGTCCGTTCAATGAAAACAGGCCTTGGCATTGACAATTTGTGTGAGTCGTTCACTGTAGCCTAGATCTACGTCGCTGTAGCCTAGAGTAAGCCGGTCAACAAACGAGACTTCCCGCGAAGCGGAAGTGAATTCTGGGATAGGCCTACTTTGATAATCATTGATTGGAAACCGGTGCAGAGCCAAAAATGACCCCCGCCTTCCAGAATTTATTGAAATGTGTCGCTCCGCGGAAATCAAAGTTTCGTGCGGCGGAATCATCTTCACTGGCGGCGGATCGATATTTTGAACGGCTGATTTGTAATGAACCACGGCGATTTTCCGCCTAACGGCGGAAAAGTATCATGCTTGAGTGATGAAGGCTGCTGAACTGATTTCAAACAACGGGAAAAACACAATAGCAAAAATCAATAGAACGTTGGGTCATATATATGTCCTTCAAACCTTTTGAAGCAAGCACTGAAAGATGTATGAGGAAATGTGCTAAAATACACCATGGACACTTTTTTTTCATGATAGTCTTCCTTCCTTTTAAAATCAGCAGTTTTGATCTCTGTCATTTCTTTAAACATTTGCATCAGTTTGAAAGGATACAATCTATTTCAAGAGACAGAAACTGAAACTGAAACTGAAAAATGTTTTAATGCCATTGACATTACAGTCCTATTGGCATGGGACACATCAGAATCATCGTTTAACACATACAAACCAAATAGCATGAATATAATATGTATCAAAGTCGCAGCAACAAACCTGCTGCAAGACAATAGAAAACACTTATGTCAAAAACGGCTATACCCACGTTCGACAAACTCTCGGCGTGATCAGCCTAAAAGAAAAGTAAGAAAAAAGAAAAGTAAACCTATACATGTTCAGTTAATTTGCACTTTCTCCGTGCATATTCAAAAACGATACAAATGTCGGCTTCTTTGAATTGACCTTCCAACCTAAACGCTATGACAGTTAAAGCTGTGTTGTTGTTGTTGTTGTTTTTTGTGGGTTTTTTTTTTGTTTTTTGTTTTTTTTCGAGACTGCAATTCTTTTGTTGTGTATGCATTTACAAGTCAGAGCAATTCTTGCTACGAAAGTGCCAAGCAAGGGCGATAAATTTAGCAAGTGACTGAATTATCTTTTCATTATCTGACAAAAGGAGATGGATGATGTCCCTTTCAACTGAAACACTTTCTTTAAAAACTTCACATTTTTTACGGATATCACTGTAGGCGTTACACACAAAAAGAAAATGAATTTCGTCTTCTGTCTGCGCCCCACACATAGGGCATGGGGGTTGAATGGATGTGTCAACAGAGTACCATCTTTTACTGGCATTCAGCCCCAATACCCTTAGCCTGAACCGAGCAAGACTAAGTCTGTGCCATTTATTGTTTAGAACTGAAATATATTTTTCCGTCTCAAATATACTCTTAAACGAAGGAAACCAGCTATATTTTTCCGAATCTTCTAAATTAGAGTGCCAATCCTGTTTGTATGAAGAAATAAGTCTATCTTTAAATTCAGATAAGAATAATTTCACATCACTAACTCCTTGACACATCCAAACGATCCTGAAACCATGAACATTTAAAACATTCTGCACATAGTATGCCCAGTTATATTTTCCAGACTCAAGTTGATTCACCATCATGAGATACGCTTGTTTACATATTCTTTCAGAAGGAAGCTGTGTTAGCCTAAGCCAGTATTTAATGCATTTAATCCAAGTTGTGATAAATAAAGGGTAACGACCAACTTCACCATAAATCATTTTATTAGATGAATGCAATGGTACTGAAAGAAAACGTTTTATAGCATATGTGTGTACTTTTTCCATTTCACTATTGTTACATAAACCCCATACTTCTGCCCCATATGACAACATTGGTACAACCTGTGAATCAAAGAGTTTCCAAAAAATGGAAAAGTCAATGCAATTTAGTTTCTTTAACGATTTTATAATTTCTATTGTTCCTTTTTTCCCTTTTCTACTGGATTCTACCCATGTGCTCTGAAGACTCAGCTTTGTGGTGAATAAAAGACCTAAATATTTGTAAGAGTTTGAAACCCTGATCTCATTGTTGCCATAAAACCATCTTTCATGCACTGAGAGATGTCCTCCTTTACGAAAAACCATGACATTTGTTTTATCCATATTTACAGAAAGATCCAATCTGTCAGCTTCCTCCTTTAAAGCATTTATCTGGTTTTGTAAGCCAACTACAGTGTCTGACAAAAGAATTATGTCATCAGCAAACAAAAGCAAAAATATCTCAACAGCACCAGGAATCAGTTGAATACCATGACTTCCCTTTTGGGCAACCTCCTTAGCAAGTTCTCCAATGAAAAAGGAAAACAGTAAAGGGCTAAGCAAACATCCCTGCTTCACTCCACGTGGACATTCAAACACTTCAGAATATACACATCTGTACCTCACACAAGCAAGTACTGAGTCATACACACTTCTAAGTGCCATGTATAATTTACCATTCACACCCTCTTTATGCAATATACTCCACAGCAAGTTCCTGTTGACAGAATCAAAAGCCTTGCAAAAATCTATAAAAGCTACATATAATTTAGTGTTCCTAAGAAGATATTTTTGAACAAGGGAGTATAATGTGAAAATATGGTCTATTGTACTATAGCCTGATCTAAATCCTGCTTGTTCCTCAATTATTTTTTCTTCTCTTTCTGCCCATTCTGTTAGCCGTTTGTTTAAAATGTTTGTGTAGACCTTACCAAGAATACTAGTAAGTGCAACACCACGGTAATTGTCTGGATTATTGGTATCACCTTTTTTATGCAGAGGGATTATAATAGATTTAGCCCAGTCTGTTGGAAATACACCTTCATTAAACAGCTTATTAAATAAATAAAGTAAGTAAAAAGTCTATTACCTGTGAACTGGAATGTTTTAACATTTCCCCTAAGATTCTATCTGGCCCTGCAGTTTTCCCATTTTTAAGAGTTCTTATACTGTTAACAATTTCTTCTCTTGAAATTGGGTCATTGAATAATGGCTCTTCAGAGTCATCTGATCCAATGTCATTGCTATCATTATCTGAACCATCATCAAACATGTTGAAAACATTGCGAAAGTGTTCGAACCACTGATTTATACTTATTTCACTATATATTGTTACCTTTCTATTTAATGTCCTAATTGTTGACCAGAAAGACTTGGAGTCCTTAATAGAATTCTTCAATCTTCTTATTTTTTCTTCTTCAAATTCTCATTTCTTTTTTCGTTTCATTTTTACATAAACTAATCGTTCTTTAACATATTGCTCTTTCAATTCATCCTTCTTTTCTTTTGTTTTTGTTCTTTGAAATGTTTTCAACAATCTCTTCACATCTTTTTTCTTTTGTTCACACTCAAAATCAAACCATTCATCCTTATTTTTCTTTCTTTTGCCAACCATCCTCACCATACATGCAGCCGCACTATACATAGCTCCAACAAAAATATCAACACTTCTATTCACATCCAAGTTCAACATCTGGGAAGCATCATCAAGATATTTTCTAAATTCATCAGAATTCTTCTTCTTCTGCGTTCACTCGTATGTACACGATTGGGCTTTTACGTGTATGACCGTTTTTACCCCGCCATGTAGGCAGCCATACTCTGTTTTCGGGGGTGTGCATGCTGGGTATGTTTTTGTTTCCGTAACCCACGGAACACTGACATGGATTACAGGATCTTTAACGTGCGTATTTGATCTTCTGCTTGCATATACACACGAAGGGGGTTCAGGCACTAGCAGGTCTGCACATATGTTGACCTGGGAGATCGTAAAAATCTCCACCCTTTATCCACCAGGCGCCGTCACCGTGATTCGAACCCGGGACCCTCAGATTGACAGTCCAACGCTTTAACCACTCGGCTATTGCGCCCGTCATCAGAATTCAATTCCTCTGTAAACATTTCTGCACTTTCTTCACACCAAACAAATTTTTTCTTCAGTGCCATAATCCTGATTCTGAACAGATTTCCTCGTGCCATTTTGCCAGGTCATTTCAATGGGAAGGTGCCAGGATTCAAGACAATCACTTACAGTCATATTACAGTTGTGGGAAAAGTGTTCAGGGACAAGAAAATAGTCAATAACACTGCACCCTTGTGGTGACACAAAAGTAAATTCCCCATCCTTGTCACCATCACAATACCCATTCAAAATACACAGATCAAACAAAAAACACAAATTCAAGAGAGACTTTCCAAAACTATTTATAGTTTGATCCTTTGAGTGTCTGTCCACGTGGTCTGTCAAACCCTGGTCATGAAAATTAAAATGTGACTCGAAATTTAACATATCTTCTTGTGTTGATTGACACAAACCAGTCCTGGCATTGAAGTCACCAAAAAACATGAAGTCTACATCACTGTCCCTCACAACCTGCAACAAACTTTCTTCTAATATAATGATTCCATCTTTTAAGTTGGTGGTATTATAAAGAGGACCACCTTCAGGTACAACATAGCAAGCAACTAAAATCATGTCTTTGTCAGTCCCAAGTACATTTTTGCTCAACCTAACAGCTACAGCATTTTCACATTCCAAATTAATTTCTTTAACATATTGTTCTAAGGATTTCTTGATTAACAACACAACACCACCCGAATTTCTCCCAAAATGTGAAAGTTTCTTTGCCGGAGCAGCAAACCTCAAAAAATCTATAAACACCCCTGAATAGTCAAATGAACTGTCAATAAATGTCTCTGTGAGGCACACAAAATCGAAAGAGTTGACATAATTAATGAATGATGTGTTATTCAATTTACTGTACAAATTTTCGATATTATAAGTCAGAAAAGACCAAGAGGTTGAATGGTCGTGCATATCCTATTTACAGTTCTTTTTACGCATTGACCTGCGGTCACCACTGTTGTTACCTTGGCCTGTCAGGTAACCACGCAGTCCGGATTGTCTGTTCGTCGATCCCTGACTCGCACTGCGCTCACCACTGGAAACACCCCCTGCGTCATGACGATGGGAAACCCAGCCAGCACGAACGTGTCCGTGAGCAGCCTGTTCAATGGCAGGCCCCGTGACGTCAGAACCAGAGGAGGCCCCGTCACCCCGCTGGGAATCCCGTGACGGCTGGCCAGTTGGCGACGCACCAGGCCCGCAGCTATCGTTGATGTGAGGAGACACCCTGTCTCCTCCACCCGTCCCCCGTGTAGAATGGTCAGCCATCGAGCCGCTCACATTACGAGGGGAACCTCTCCCCCCGCCACCACTGCCGTCCTATGCTGACTGCTGCATGGGAGAAGCACGGGCGTCACGGTCAGTTGAACCCCCACCCCGTTCTGCTGCACACTGGGTCTGCTGGTTGCAACGAGGACTGCTGCTCAGTCGGCCTTGACCCGAAACGTGTTGCTGTGACGTCACGTCTCTGCCGTGTAGTTGGCCACTGGATGACACGCCCCCTCCTCCCGTCCCCGTTGCTGCCACCTCTGAGTAGGAGCGCTGGTCTGCTGGTCTGGCTGGAACCACCACCATCGTTCCATTTCTGAAGACCGCTCTCTTCCCTTCTCTCCTTGCCTGGGCGACTATGCTGGCTTGCTGGCGTGTCAGATCATTTGAAACTCCAACACCCTTCTCTGTTAACTGGCTACGGATGTCTCTGTTAGTCAGCACTTGCATTTTGTCTCTCCACTGGGAGAAATGTGCAATCATGGGCCTCGGTTGCCCTTCTTTCGACCACCCCACTCTGTGCGCCCTGACAAAATCATCTGATGTCCATGTGCGAGCGCTTTCGATGCTGTTCAACGTGCCCACTAGTGCTGCTACACACGTGTCAAAGTTCTTTCTTTCACTGGACTGAGGGATACCAAAGAATCACAGGTTGTCTCTGCGCGAAAACCCTTCCAGCCTGTCTATCTCTGATTGTACTTGTTTTAGTTCTTCCTTCAAGTCAGAGACTGATGTTTCCAGCTGGTCTGTTTCAGCTTTCCCCTCAGTCACTTCTTCATGCAGCACAGCCACACTGTTAGCTAGGTCACTTTGGTCTTTCTCTAACTTGTTACATCTGTCATCAATTCTCCTGCACTGTTCTTTTATTTCATGCAGTTCATTTTTAATGCCACTCAGATCTTCTCTTATCAGAGATGTATGGGTGCTAATCTGCTGCTGGACTGCCGCGGTTATTGACACCAGGAGCGAGTCAGTGTTACACACCGGGCCTACCTGACTGACAGTCTCATTTCCACCTTCACCTCCACCTTTAGCTGCTTCCTCGGAGGGATAAACAGGGCCAGGGTTTTCCTCAACATCGCCACTCAAACGTAGCCGCCACATGGTGAACAACGTGTTGACAACACTGATGACAGCGATGACAGACGGCACGTGCATGGCCAGCTCCAGCGACACACCATGACACACAACGTCAGTGGCACACAACACACTGTCTACGTCACACAGCACTGTCCCTCCGATATTTTTTCCATATTCGTTCCAAGAAACATCTCCTGACGTGAACGACGTGAATGACTGTCTAGTGTTGCACACAAAACTCCACAACATTGCACTGAGCAGGGTGACAGAGAGGTAAGCCAACACAATGTCAACAGCCGATACACATTTGATACTCCGTGAAAGTGCATCGCTCACCTTGCTGTCCCAGAATTCGGTCAACCGGCCAAGTTTCACACAAAATGTTCCAATTCTGGCTCTGTAAGTCATCAAATCACACATGTTGTTTGTTTTTCAGGAACTTCAAACTAACTCTTGCTGTTGTAGTCGCTGTTTACCTGCCGAAAACGAGAGTAGCTGAACTGTCATCGAAAAATCAGCAGAGCGAACTGCAAGCCTACCGTAGTTGCCGCCATCTTTTTTCGTGAGAGAGAGAGACAGAGAGAGAGAGAGAGAATACTTGTACACATATGGACTTGAAACTCATGATTGCAAAACTCATCATTTTTTTCCTCTGAGTTGGGGGGATGGGGGGGTGGGGGGGTGGGGGGTGAGGGAGGGGGAGGGGACCAGGGATATGCAAGATATGGTTAAACTAAAAATCTGAAATCACACAGTCAACTTACCAAGGAATATACTTCAGTTATATCTTTCACGTTATTGTTGGATACGTACAAAACCTGAAATGATACCAAAGAGCAGACATTAAGAGCAATTTAGTTCATATAATTGGTACAAATTGATATATATATGAGTGTGTGTGTGTGTGTGTTTGTGTGTGTGTGTGTGTGTGTGTGTGTGTGTGTGTGTGTGTGTGTGTGTGTGTGTGTTCTTTCTTTAGTTCAGTATGTCTTTTCACTATCAAATGATATTTGATGAGGGGGAAAAAATGCACGTGTGTGTGTGTGTGTGTGTGTGTGTGTGTGTGTGTGTGTGTGTGTGTGTGCATATGCACTTTGGAGATGGGGGAGGGGGTACATGGGAAGAGGTGGTGGGATGACTGGAGTGCTGAAGTAACAGAGTATTGGGAGAGGAAGTGCTACAAAGGACATGACTGACTAACAGTGAATCATAACATGAATTATAACAGTGAATAAAACATCCCTATTAAAGTATAAAGCATGCTTATGATAATAAACACCTGATGAATTAGAGGTAGATACCAACTGGACTTCTATTAAAACATTCAGATGTGGGTTTTTTTGTGTTTTTTTTAAGTAATGAATAATTATTCAAATCATCTCCTAAGGCCAAATATGGTTTTGGTGGAAACTGGTCGGAAAGTTTTTGAACAATCAGTCGTCTTGTTTTTGGACACTGGACAAGATTGTGATCGACATTTACTTCTTTGACACATTGACTCTGTATGTTTTTACAAAATTTAGTTCAAAGGGTGATCTATACATTTAACTTTTTTGAATAGATATTGTGGTGCACTGAAGAACACTTCCTGTACATATATGTCAGCTTTGAACGCACAAGAGTGGTTGACAAAGATAAAAGTGCTTTGACATCCTGTCCCCAGTGTTGTTTGCTAACATTTTTTTTTTTTTTATATATATATAGAAAGTTTAGCCTTTTTCTTGCTCTGTTTATCATAAACTCAATGTGGTGATTCAAAGTAATTTTGGATGTTAGATCTAATATAATAATCAGTATGTATATATCGCTAAATCTTGTGCAGAGACAAATCAAAGCGCTTTCACACCAGTCAGTCACACACATTCATAACTCTAAACTGAAAAACTGAAAACAAGGAAGAAGCAGGGAAGGGAGGCTATTTTGGGAAGAGGTAGGTTTTATGGCCAGCCTTGAAAAAGCTGAGTGTGGAGGCTTGATGAAGTGAAGGAGGGAGCTCATTCCAAATGCAAGGTCCAGAGACAGAGAAAGAGAGACGGCTGACGGTGGAGTGTTTGAATCTGGGTACGCGTAAACAGAGTGGAGCCAAAGCTGATCATAGAGAGCGAGATGGGGTGCAGATGTGAAGGCTACCACAGGGATAGGAAGAGGCAGATTTGTGAATACATTTATAACATAGATTTCTGATCTTGTACTTTATTCTGTGTGAGACAGGGAGCCAATGGAGATGTTGGGCCGAGCCTGTTTCTACTCTACATCAATGACCTACCGACCGGACTGTCTGCCAGGGCCAGGCTCTTTGCTGAGGACAGTGCCTGCCACAAAGACATCAAGACAGCCGAAGACTAAGAGGAGCTGCAAGCGGATGTGGACACCCTAGCTTCCTGGGAACAGCGCTGGAAGATGTCTTTCCACCCCCAGAAATGTTCCAAAGTCCATATGACCCGCTGCCGGACAACTCGGGAGCACAGTTACCAACTTCACAGCCACAAACTCCAGGAGGAAACCCAGGTCTAGTACCTCGGCGTCACACTCACTAAGGACCTGAAGTGGGCCCTGCATATCTACAGCATCACCAACAAGGCAGACCAGACACTAGGCCTTGTGCGCCGCAACATCAAGGTGCCCAGTAAGACCATCAAGACTGCAGCCTACAGGGCCCTCGTCCGCCCTACCCTTGAGTATGCCAGCTGTGTGTGGGATCCCCAGACCACTGAAGACATTAATACCATCAAAAAGGTGCAGCGTAGAGCAGCTCGCTGGGTCTCACACCGCTTCCGCCAAACCTCCAGTGTGGATGACATGCTCCTTGACCTGGAATGGCCAACGCTGCAAGCCAGACGGAGGCGTGCGAGACTCACCATGTTCTACAAGGTGCACAACAGCCTCATACACATTGATTCCAAATATCTCCCCTCTGTCAGCCGCCTCAGCGACATAACTAGAAAGTCCCACCCCCTGCAATACGACATCCCATCCAACAGGACACAGTACCGGCAGATGACATTCTTTCCAAGAACCATCCCGGAATGGAACAACTTGCCCACTGAAGCCGCCACTGCGCCATCTCTGGCAGCCTTCCAGGCGAGGGTGGCAAACCTCTGACCAGCTCCAAACAACAGCAAACTACCCCCCCACACCCCCCCCCCCCCCACACACACACACACACCCCCTCCCCACAATCCTCCTAATCCTGTTAAACTTAGAACTAATTAAAACAGCCCACTCAGAACTACCCTCCGGAAAAGAATTTGTGTAGCAGATTCATCAACAAGTCGATGTTGGCTACCCATCCAAAAGAAGAAGATGTTGTAAAAGAGGAGTGATGTGCTCAGATCTTTTCTTTCTGAGAACAAGTTTGGCAGCAGAGTTTTGTAATCACTGAAGGGACTGAATGGATGAATCAGGCAAACCAGGTAATAGGGAGTTACGGTAGTCAAGGCGAGAGAGAATAAGAGAAACGGCAAGTCTAGTTGTTGTGTTGGTGAACAGATATTTCCAAACGGAACTTGTTGCGCTGTAATTGACTGTAGCAGGACTGACAGGTCTGGTAAAACGCTGAGGAAATTCCCAGAATAAACTCTCATAAATTTGGCATTCTGCTTATAATTTATGACAATACCATCTAAAGCAAATAAAGGGAGTTTTTTGGGATCAAATCTGGAGTTTTAAAAGCCCGTTTTCTCCAGACTGAGGTAGGGTTAGTCCTTTTTCTATCATAAATTTGTTAATTTTATCACTTTTGTGCTGGTGTGTGTGTGTGTGTGTGTGTGTGTGTGTGTGTGTGTAAGCATGACAGAAAGAGCGAGTGGCTAAAACTAAGTTTTACATTCAATAGTCATTTTGGTGCCTTCTCTTGTTCAGAAAAGCAAAGCATAACTGCATAACATTTTTGCCTTTTTTTTTCACAAACAAAAAACAAAAACAGAAATGAAATAAACCTGTGTATAACTGGCCATTACCTGTATTAAGCAGAGGGAAAAACATCTGTTAGTTTCAAAATTCAAGGAAAAGATCAAAATATTTATTATAATATATATATATATATATATATATATATATATATATATATATATATATATATAAATATATATATATATATATATGCATGGTTAATCTGGTCAAAGTTTGCATAATTTCTTGAGAGTTAAGTGGATATCATATGGATACTATCTTTTGCATATTATGAAATAAGATATAACCACCAACTCCCTCCTTCCCCTGCCTTAATTCTTCCGCCTCCCCCCCCCCCCCCCACTGCTTTAGAGATGATACAGAACTTTTTACATTCTAAAAATTATGTGTCAGCAGCAGCCATTCACATGCACTGAGTCTGAAGTGACAGGGAAGCCAACTGTTATACCTGTGCAATTTGGAAAAAAAAGAAAAAGAAAACAAAAACCCAAAGTCTTGATTTCATTTCAACTAATAGTGACAGCAAGAACAAACAAACAATAGTCATACCGTCAGCTTCTTCAGTGGACCCAGGCCTCTGAGTTTCTCGATTAAGTTGTGAGAGACCCACAGCTGTTCAAGGGTGTCAGCCACTGCTTCCTGGAGTTCAAAGTAAACACCCCCAATGCCTTGAATCATCACATATGCTGAACAAATCGACCAAGTCAACAACAGACAGAGAGAGAAAAACCAACAACAACAAAAAACAAAAACCCACGCACAAAAAAAAACAACAACAACATAGAAATGAGATGTTTGTTTCTACTAAATCCTGCCAATATATTTGTTTGTGTGTGGTGGATAACTGCCTCTGTCAGGTTGACTTCATCATTTTTCTTTATCTGTAATTTCTAACCTTAGCACATATTTAGCCAATATATCTTTGTGCATGATGGATAATTTCCTCTGTCAGGTTGACTACATCATTTTTCTTTATCTGTAATTTCTAACCTTAGCACATATTTAGCCAATATATCTTTGTGCACGATGGATAATTTCCTCTGTCAGGTTGACTTCATCATTTTTCTTTATCTGTAATTTCTAACCTTAGCACATATTTAGCCAATATATCTTTGTGCACGATGGATAATTTCCTCTGTCAGGTTTACACTATCAATATTTTTTTAATCTTTGACATGTAACCTTAAAGGTGATTACTTTTAAAGAAAGCAGCCTTTTTCAGCAACAATATCTGACAAAAGATTTTAACACTAATTTATAGATTTCCTTTCAAGAGCTTTGTGTAAGGAAGAGTAAATGCAGTCACCTGAAGCTAACTATAAACCACTAAGCTCATCTTCATCACTAAGTGAGTGGAGTGATGGCCTAGAGGTAACGCGTCCGCCTAGGAAGTGAGAGAATCTGAGCGCGCTGGTTCAAATCACAGCTCAGCTGCTGATATTTTCTCCCCCTCCACAAGGCCTTGAGTGGTAGTCTGGACGCTAGTCATTCGGATGCGACGATAAACTGAGGTCCCATGTGCAGCATGCATTTAGTGCACGTAAAAGAACCCACGGCAACAAAAGGGTTGTTCCAGGCAAAATTCTGTAGAAAAATCCACTTTGATAAAAAACAAATAAAACTGCACGAAAAAATACCGAAAAATGGGTGGCACTGTAGTGTAGCGACGTGCTCTCCCTGGGGAGAGCAGCCTGAATTTCACACAGAAAAATCTGTTGTGATAAAAAGAAATACAAATACAAATAACTACTCACCAGACCAGTCAAGGACTTGATGTTGTTTCTGGCAAGGGACAGTATCTTCAAATTTTCTGGAAAAAAAAAAAAAAAGATGGGAGTGTTACTGCAATAGGGTTTAAAGATGTTTCAAATCTGCCATCCCTGAAACCATTTTGATGATAAAACTTGGATCAGAGCAGGGTGAGCAGTGTGTGGCCTAAACAAACAGGCTGTAAACATTCTGCTAAATGATTAATGTCAAGTGTCCACTGGAGAGAACGTGCGCTTGCCGCATATGCAAAATGTGAGATCAAAAACTCACAAGCACAAACAAAAATGGTCCATACTATGAACCAAGCTTGTGACCACTGATTCAATCTAACACAGAATTAAAAGCCTGTTATGATCAGGAAAGGGATAATTTCTTAAACATTTCTGTTATTCTCTGTAAAGCATAGACTTCAGCAGAAAAACAAACAAACACCCAACTCACTTAGTGTGTTCAGATTTGCAATCTTTTCAATGGCATTTGTAGAAAGGGACAGCATGCTGAAACAGAAACACAAAACTGAGTAATGCTGATGTATCTGTTGTTCTCTCTCTTTTCTTTGTATTTCTTGCAGACCTTCATGCAGAATACAAGTATCACAGAATAGAAAACCCAGATGATCAACAAGGCAGAATTATCTGTAACTTGCTGGCTCTCACATTTGCTCTGAGTGTCACTTCCTAGTGATATTACCTTTCACCAGAAAATATGACAGTTCAGGTCTGAGTGGTCGACGGGCGCAATAGCCGAGTGGTTAAAGCATTGGACTGTCAATCTGAGGGTCCCGGGTTCGAATCACGGTGACAGCACCTGGTGGGTAAAGGGTGGAGATTTTTACGATCTCCCAGGTCAACATATGTGCAGACCTGCTAGTGCCTGAACCCCCTTCATGTGTATATGCAAGCAGAAGATCAAATACGTACGTTAAAGATCCTGTAATCCATGTCAGCGTTCGGTGGGTTATGGAAACAAGAACATACCCAGCATGCACACCCCCGAAAACGGAGTATGGCTGCCTACATGGCGGGGTAAAAACGGTCATACACGTAAAAGCCCACTCGTGTGCATATGAGTGAATGCAGAAGAAGAAGAAGAAGGTCTGAGTGGTAATGATCCACACCCCGCATCAAAGTCATTTTCCATTTCTGTCACGTTTATAATTATAGTTTATGTGAGATGTGTTGGGTGAAGGGTGTGAAGTAACAAACATATGGGCAGACTGACAATTACATACACAGTGCAAACACACACAAACATTCACACACACACACACACACATGCTTGTAGTCTCTGGTGTGTATGTGGGTGTGTACATGTGTGTGTGCACATGTATGTATGTATGTGTGTGTGTGTGTGTATGTGTGTGTGTGTGTGTGTATGTGTGTGTGTGTGTGTGTGTATGTGTGTGTGTGTGGGGGGGTGCATATCTATCTCCACTCAGTTTTTACAAATACATTTTCCATCGACAATGCATTTAACATCATACAAAAATTACTAGCATATTGGGTCAGTGTCAGTCAGTCACTGACTGTGACATTATGCAAAGAAAAGCACAGGACTGACACTAGCACACTGGTTGTTTTTGGTTTTTTTTTTCTTTTCAGCAAGATGACATCACCCCAACAGAGACCTATCAGGCAAAACTCAACTGGCCCAATAACTACAGACACACATACAGGCTATTCTAGATGATGTCAGCTCATCACCAGCAAGATGGAGCATTGCTGGCTGTGCAGCAAAAGTATACAATTCAATGAGACGCTTAAGAAGGAAAGAATAAACATATACTGTATAATAATATGATTGAATGATGGAAATGTGTTGCTGTTTTGCTTGTGATGCACACATTAAAAACAAGAGAGGCAAGGCCTTCAAGACTCACTTGTGATACACTTAAAAAAAAAAAAATTCTAATCGTTAACTCACTCGGGACGACAAGTTTTCTCCCTTGCTTTTCCCCACAGACGGGCCATTTGTAAGGGTTTGGAAAAAAAATGACAAAAAATACAAAATACTGTGTAAGAAAATGAAACTTTCAGAACTGGTTTATTATGTGTTGAGCTATTACATATAAAAAAAATCAAATTTCTCATCTTATTTTTACAGTTTTGCCATATGTAGAAAATAATGCCAATTTTTCACCCTGTATCACCATACCCATGCTCGCTTTCTGCATTGAATTCGCTTTCTTCTTCGTCATCATCCACCTCTTCAATGTCCGACCCTTCAGTTTGTAGCATTTCAAGTACTTCAGCAACCCCAAAACATTGCCGTCACTGCCTTGTTCGCATCACAACATTTTGAGAAGAGCCCGCTTTGCTGACAGGCTGGCACGCGAGCAGACGACCGGTCAGTGACTTTGTCAGCGTGTGTGCGAGACAGGCCACACATCATAGACTAACCAATCATACTGTTCGATTGTGGAGTGACCCAGAATAGCGCACTCTGCTTGGCTAATCACAAAATCACGTGTACAGCGCATGATGGAATTTTACTTTCGGAGAATGCTATTCCATTCCTTCGTCCGAAACCGAATACGTTTTGTGTAGGAATGCGTGAGCATTCCTTCGTCCGGAAAGAGTTAAAATGTGTTCTGTATTTGTTATTATAAAGCTTCGGGTTAAAAAAAAGAAAGAAAAAAAAGTCCTAACCAGATTCGAACCCCGCGTGTTCGTGTGAGAAGAAACTGTCTTACCTATTACACATTCGTGGCTCCTTAACTGACGTTCTAAAATTTAATATTTGAACATATTTTTTAAAGGGCGATAAATCAATTGTGGTATTCGCAGTGAGAATGCTATTTAAATCATATTATTCTGGTGTATCTTGGGCATTCAAAAAATCTTTAAGGGCAATAAAAAAATTCTTTTTAAGTCTGCAGTAAAGGAGACCTGACTATCACCGCAATCACACTGCAACATTTAGCCGTTTTCTCTAGATCTAGATAGATGTACAAGTTTAGTTACACCCGCCGGGAATGTAGTATGACACTGTCGATTCAATTTCTCTTTTATGTTCATTCTAGTTTTATAGTTTTAAAGTTGATATGAAAATTTAGTATTTTGTTAAACTAATAACATGTAGAGCCAAGTACAAGTACTTCTAAAAGTGAAAAGGACTTCATTTTGAGAAAAGTCAAGACTGGAAATTTTTTCGTTTCATCGTGATCAGTTCAAGGGTATTAACTCGCATGGTTTACAATTTTTAACTGTGAATTCCGACTGATTCTGTGGATATTTTTATGGCAGTTTGGGGCATAATCCAGTAAGTGATGAGGCGTTCACAAATCTTTCTCTGAATAAATATTTAACGGTCTCATTCTCCAACTTTCCATCACATGTTATCGTGTATTGTCCATTGAATATAGGATTGAACAGGCAGGTCAACAACTTGAAACAAAATGGCATCGTTCGCGAAGAATATCAGCACGCGCTTTGAATGTGTATAAATATGTGTACGCAATTGATTTTTGCCCATGACCTTCAGGGCTCAGTCAATAGATCTGTAAATCCACTCGTCGTACTGATTTTAGTATTTTCCGAAAAAGACCACTCGGGCGAATGAACATAGTGAAAGCCCTGTACACTGACAGTAAAACACACAAGCTTTTTATGTATTGAGTATAATTTTAAAATGTAATGTTTAAAATGAGAAAGATCAGTTTAAAGCAAATTAAGTCCCCTAGCATTAATTACAGATTAATTTCCCTTTTTTACAACTGCACCAAAACGTTTGCAAAATAAAAAAAGCTTCCATGCTTAGCAAAAGAAGTTCCTGTTTGAACAAAAAATGATAATAAAAACTGCTCTTGTTGTTGTGTCAGAATATCAGATCAAAGTGCCAAGTTTAGAGAATACAAAAAATATAAATATAACAGTAAATGCAGTTTGCATGTAATTTGGCTTTTAAAAAAAAAATTTTTTGTGCCCATCCCAATATTGTTTTAAACAAGATGACTGGAAAGAACTGAATTTTTCCTATATTTATGCCTAATTTGGTGTCAACTGACAAAGTATTTGCAGAGAAAATATCAATGTTAAAGTTTACCACGGACACACAGACACACACACATAGACAACCGAACACCGGGTTAAAACATAGACTCACTTTGTTTACACAAATGAGTCAAAAAGTAAAAAAGGAAAACTCTGGAAGGGGATAAATACATACAAAGACTGTATTCATACATACTGTGTAAGTGACCGAAAAAGACGCAATTGTTCTCTTCTTTCTGTGTGTTATTTCAATTCACTTGTATTTTTCATTTCACTTTCTGAAAAACAAAACAAATCCTGTCTTCAACATGTGGCATGTAAAAACAAGCATATTATTCCAAGCAAACATTATCATATCAAAATGAAAATACAGACGTGCAAGCCACAAGAGTGGAGAGTGATGCATCCATTTTTTCGATGGGTGGTATCTTTGCTAACAGCTTGATTTCTTTGGCTTTTTTGGCTTCCATGTGGTTGTCTTCCTCCTGGAAATGAAAGGATTTGCATTACTTTTTTTTTTTTTTTTTTTTTTTTTTTGTAAACAATTTTGATGCTGATGTGTACATCTGAATTTTGTATTAGTTACAGGTGATGATTCCCAGTAAGAAAACTATAAACATAAAACATGAAAGGCTAAGATCTTTTGCGGTTTTCAGTCACCAATTCATGCACGCCAGCAGTGGGCGTCTGTGCCACTTCAGCTTAATATGGCAACTTGATAAAACGATTTTTGGCGATGAATGTGAATGGTTTTTGCTGCATGGCATCTTCCAGTAATACACAATGATTCTCATTAGATACATGTGGTATGATCAGTGTGTGTGTTCACATAGTGTGGGGTTTACCATCGTAAGGAGGGAATTGGGAGGGAAAGGTGTGGAGGGTTTTAATGTTGGTCATATATGTCTCTTGCTTGGTTCATGGTCAGTTGTTTTTATGCCTGTTTATTATGTTTTATAATTAACTTGCTTTTTTTGTTGTTGAAAGATTGTGAAATGTATGTTATGGGCTTTGTTTTCACATATTTGAATGTCTTTAATGGTTTGATGAAGATGTACCAGTGGATTGTATTGTTTTGTGTTTTCTTTCATATCCTTTCTTGTCCGTTGTATTCATTACATTTTATGACTTTTTTTTTTTACATCACGTTGTGTTGACATGCACACAAGTATGACAGCTTTCACCAACAAAATAACTTCTTTTTGTTTTTGTTTTTTTTGTTTGTTGCCCCATCATCTGCACCGTTTCAGTGGCATTACTCCCATGCTGCTCATTTAGATTCCTCCATACACAGCCACACCCAGGTTGGTCTGTCACAGTTCCAGCGTCGGCAGTGTGCAGGGTACCATCGATGTTAGGTCGCTAGGAGGCCACACACCAGAGGAGACCCTGCACTGCTGCTGAGTCACTTCGGTGGTGTTCAGTGGTGCCTGTTCTGATTTAACGTACTTAGGACACCACCTACTAAGCCCCCTACTAACAACAATAATGGCTTAGTCGCGGAACCAGACTGAGTGAGCATCCCCCCCCCCCCCCACCCAGAGTGGAGACCACCACCACGTCCCTCAAACAACAGCCCCTCATGAATCTGCCGACACTGAGGACATTGACAGGACTCACCCCAAGCACAGAAGTGGAGGGGTATCGAAACTGAGGTCACCATGAGAGCAGGGCATGAAAGGCCACAGACTTTGAGATTGTTTTGTTTATACTGATGATGATGAAGAAGGAGGAGGATGACGATGACGATGATGATGTTGCTATGGAGGTCCATTTTGGTTTGGGACTGCGTGACAAGGCTGTACTCTACGCTTCCTGTCATAATGATATACCGGCGTTAACCAGGCCCGAGAGATACAGACACTTGCAGTGTTGGTCAGGTAATTAGAGCAACACACCCAAAGACGCATCCTTGAAGTGGATGACACTCGACTGTGTGGTCCCAGTCTCCCCATTTAAGCCCACAGCACACTCAACTCTGGGTAGGAGCCGGCCACGGGCCGAAAAACCCACCTCCACTGGAATTCGAACCCATGTCCTCGCAGCCATCAGTCCGCGACACTAACCACAAAATAACATTCTTACCTGGTGTGTGCAGCATGTGTGTGTGTGTGTGTGTGTGTGTGTCTGCGTGTGTGGTAAGATCATATACATTATTTCATGTTGTAGTTTCACTTTTACTGGCCTACGGTCATTTTCATCCTTTGTGTTTAGGCCTATTTTAGTGTGTGTGTGTGTGTGTGTGTGTGTGTGTGTGTGTGTGTGTGTGTGTGTCTGTGTGTGTGTCTGTGTCTGTGTGTCTGTGTGTCTGAGAGAGAGAGAGAGAGACAGACAGACAGACAGACAGACATACATACAGAGAGAGACAGACAATAAGAATGAGAGAGTGAGTTGTTTACCCATTTGGCAAGGGCCTCTTTGATCGTCGTTGCTCCTTTCGACTGAACAAACAAACAAAAAACCAATTAAACCTAAACTTGCAAATAATATGAATTCAACTAATTCAACTTAAGGACTTATATAAGTTACAGGAATGGTCTGATAGATGGAATCTATATTTCAACGTATCAAAGTGTTAAGTAATGCACATGGGAAAAAAAATCCTGAAAACAAATACTATATGAGACACCACACAGAACATTGAGAAATGTCAAAATAAGAAAGACCTTGGCATAACCTTTGATAATAAATCATCATTTTACATACATATACAGATATAATAAATAAAGCCAACCAGATGATAGTAGGAGTAATTAAGAGAACATTTACCTATCTAGATAAAGATTTATTTCTTAAGCTATAAAAAAAAAAGCATTGGTTATATCACAAGTAGAATATGGTAATATTGTGTGGCACCCATACCTCAAGAGACAATCTATAGCTATAGAAAGGGTAGAAAGATGAGCAACTAAGTTATCAAAAGAATGTAAATCTATGAGCTATCAACAGAGACTTATATACTTAAATCTGCATTCATTAAAGGATAGAAGGTTAAGAGGAGATCTAATAGAAACTTACAAAATGTTAAACTGCTATAATGAATAAATATTTTTAGAATGTCAGATTATGAGAATACAAGAAATTCAATGATGAAAATTTGTAAAGGGCACTGTAACACTAACCTAGGGGAAAATTCATTAGCTAATCATATCATATCATATCAAGTGTCACGGCTTTTCGGCTTTATCAGCCTTTTGCCTGATTAATTATGACTTAATTTTTTTTTCTTTTCATACTTTATATAATAGTGCGCAATTCCTAATGTTATGGCTAGCTTCCTATGGAGAAATTATAACTTGGAATCCATAATCCTTCCAGTGTTTATCAAATAAATTCTTAAAACTGTTAAGTGTTCCTGCTGTGACAATGTTACTGGGCTGATTATTCCAGAAGTTAACAACTCTGTTAGTAAAAAAAAAAAAAAAAAAAAGTGTGAAAAAAGGTTTGATTTGGTGAATTTCTTCATTAGTTTTAGTGGGTGGCCCCAGCGGGAAAAAGCGGGAAAGAGCCTTCCACAGATGCTGAGACTATGAATATGGCATGCACTACCAATTGCAACTAAATTTGCACAAAATACTAATGTGTTAAAAAAAAATCTCCTTGACATGAACATCAATTTAACAGAAAAAAATTTGACTTGACGAATGAATTACAGGAAATGAAAATGCTTACGCGTGTCCCACAAATAAATGGAGACAGATATTGAAGGGGACATAAAAAAAAAAAAAAGGCCGTGAGGCCTTGCCAGTCAAACTGCCAGTCCCTACACTACTACTACTACTAATTATTATTATTAATTCATCAAAATATTAACGTCGATGACATTGACATCAATAACAAGTGCGAGCACTAACCATGTTGATGTATCTGCAGGTTACCAAGGTCCGTGTCATGGAAACCAAGGAAGGGAGATTACTGTCCCGGTTGACCTACTTTTATTTCGCTGCATGGACCATGGACACAAAACGAACCATGACGCACGGACCGAGATTGGAAGTCGTATAATGCACGCTTTGACTCCTCCTTGTAACTTAGATTGTACACAGATTGCCTGACTGAAACAGAGAGACAAATATGGACAGGCGAGAGAGAGAAAAAACAAACCCAAATGGAACGAAAGAAACAAGTGACAAGATACAGACCTGCGACCCTCTGGGGTCAGCCCGATACTCCCCCGTGTCGATATAATATACTCCCCTGTGTCAATACTCCCTGTGTCGGTACTTCCCATCATCTACCTCACAAAGATCCAAAAACAGGCAAATATACATGTATGTATACAGTTGTGACTGATAATGCTTTCTGCTTCTTTTCACAGGCTGTTAGCCGCGAGAAATTTGGCCAAGCAGAACAAACCGATAGGCCTAGTTTGCAAACCGATAGGCCTAGTTTGCATCAGTTTGACATGGTAAGTATATGTATCACCAAACATGGAGTATAATACAAACTCCTCCTTTTTCTTCCTCCACTGAGGCAATGTGTTAGACTGGATCGAGAGTTCCCTACTAGACAGAAAACAAGAGGGCGGCAAAATTTGTATTTGTATTTGTATTTCTTTTTATCACAACAGATTTCTCTGTGTGAAATTCGGGCTACTCTCCCCAGGGAGAACGCGTCGCTACACTACAACGCCACCCATTTTTTTGTATTTTTTCCTGCATGCAGTTTTATTTGTTTTTCCTATCGATGTGGATTTTTCTACAGAATTTTGCCAGGAACAACCCTTTTGTTGCCGTGGGTTCTTTTACGTGCGCTAAATGCATGCTGCACACGGGACCTCGGTTTATCGTCTCATCCGAATGACTAGCGTCCAGACCACCACTCAAGGTGTAGTGGAGGGGGAGAAAATATCGGCGGCTGAGCCGTGATTCGAACCAGCGCGCTCAGATTCTCTCGCTTCCTCAGTAGGCGGACGCGTTACCTCTAGGCCATCACTCCAATCAATGACTCTTTATCAGACTGGAAGACGTGACCAGTGGCGTGCCTCAAGGCAGTGTATTAGGGCCCGTTCTCTTTGTATTATTTATCAATGACCTACCAAATGAAGTCAACAAATGTTGTAGCATGTATGCGGACGACAAAAATTAAGCTCTATGGACCAGCAGAAGAACATGAGGATTTACAGATAGACTCAGCTTGGATCGTCTAGTGGACTGGGTCGATAAATGGCAGATGAATTTTAACACGGGAAAATGTAGTGTGCTACACTTGGGAAACAAAAACAAAAGGCGTGAATACAGCATGAGACTACATGTAAAACTAAGTTAAGCTCATCTGAAGTAGAGAGAGACCTTGGAGTCCAAATCGACAGCCAACTAAAACTCACGAAACACACGGAAACGCAAGTCAACAAAGCCAACAGAATACTTGGCCTCATACGCAGATCATATGTTCATTTCGGGACACTGAAGGACCGTCAATGAGATTCTTATTCATCACATTAGTTAGACAGCACCTTGA
The DNA here is from genome assembly GCF_041734735.1 of Babylonia areolata. Classification (NCBI taxonomy): domain Eukaryota; kingdom Metazoa; phylum Mollusca; class Gastropoda; order Neogastropoda; family Buccinidae; genus Babylonia; species Babylonia areolata. The sequence goes on along the minus strand of NC_134896.1, from coordinate 36,891,002 downwards.
GTTCGCCGCGAACTGTGTTTGGAGGCCATATTATGAAAAAGACAAGAACCAAATTGAAAATGTACTAGGTGGGGTTATAAAGTGTATTCCTGGACTACACAACGTGGACTATGAGAAGAGGCTGAAAATCACTGGTATCTCCTGCATGAGCTATACTGAAGAATAAGAGGCGATTTAATTGAGATATACAAGTATACCCATGAACTATACAAGTGTGCCTCTCCTTTCGTACTAAATCCGAATGGACCCACCAGGGGTCACAGTTACAAACTCAAGAAACAGTCCTGCAGCATGAGTCTCCGACAAAACTTTTCCACGATCAAAGCAGTGGACACCTGGAACAACTTGGACGACAACGTGGTAAACACAAAAACACTCAACAGCTTCAAAAATATGATAGACCTTGTCTTCAAAGACCACATGTTCTGCAGAGACCTTCGCCATCCGCTCCGAACCACCCAAGTCGTGCCCGCTGCCACCCACCACTCAGTCACAGACTCGGCTGAAGCTTAAATACGGTCAAAAGATCGTTTAGAATTAGCTTCACAGTTTGGTAACTTAGCTCTGATCAAAAGATCAGCAAAAGGCCTTATGGCCTAAGTTTTTAAGCTGAAATACTATACTATACTATACTATACTATACTAATACCCCATCTGATTAAGACAAAGAATCAAGTTGTTCTCTGTCTCGTTTACAGTAGTAGTAGGAGGAAATGCTCGTGCAGATTTCTGTGGATTTGTTATTTTTCCTGCTTGGTCACTGTAATGTGAATTTTGATCTTCGTTTTTCACTTGATCACCCACTCAGTCCATTTTTGTTTTCATCTCTGCACACTGTTGATAGTTCAATGTTGTTTTCATCTCATCACTGATCCATTGCATGTGTGCAACAAGGTAAGATTTTTCTTCTTCTTTGCTTTATATTCCGTCAGTATTTACATTTTCAGCTAAGTTTCTACTATTAATTACGGTGAACACAAGGAAAGTGGTGAAAGACAGCAAGTTATCAGTGTTGACAGTCGACGAAATGTGGTCAGTCATCAAAGGCGAAATTACAGGAGCTACTGACAAGTTTGTACCAAGATCAGGAGTCGGCAAGAATAGAAAACCATGGATGGACAGAGGTACTTTGGCTTCAGTCAGGAAAAAGCATAGGCTCTTCAGACGCTGGCTAGTAACAAGAGATGGTCAGAGTTATCTGGAATACATTAGAGCTAGAAATCAAGCACGTAATGCCTGCCATAAGGCGAAAAAGAGACTTGAGAAAGAGGCTGTATTACCAGCAAAGAAGAATCCGAAGGCATTCTGGTCATATGTTGGCAAAAAACAAAATCAAGAACTGGAATTGCTGATTTATTGAAAAATGATGGATCAAAGACCTCATCAGATAATGAAAAAGCAGAAGTACTAAATCTGTTTTTTCCAGAGTGTATTTACAGTCGAGGGAGGTGATGAATTGCCTGACCCCCCCCCCCTTCCCCCATTATACATATGAGGCAGAACTTACTGGGATAACCATTTCTGTTGAGCAAGTCGAAAAACTTCTCAAGAACCTGAAGACAGGAAAAGCCCCAGGCCCAGATGGCATTAGTCCCCTTCTTCTGTCAGAAGCAGCGGAGGCCCTAGCAGTTCCAATAGCGACACTATTCCAGAAATCAATGGAAGAAGGAAAGCTCCCAGAGGAATGGAAAGAAGCATTTGTGACTCCAATTTTTAAGAAGGGAAGTAAGATCTTGGCAAATAACTACAGACCTGTGAGTCTCACATGCATTCTTTGCAAAGTCCTTGAGATATTGGTAAGGGACCAGCTCATAGACCATCTCAAGACCAACAACCTGATCAACGTAAAACAACATGGCTTTGTTCAGGGACGCTCGTGTGCTACGCAATTGTTGGACGTATTGGACAGCTGGACAAGAGCTCTAGATAGAGGTGGCTCCACTGATGCTATTTATATGGATTACCAGAAAACGTTTGACAGTGTCCCTCATCGCAGACTTGTCTTTAAGATCCATGCACATGGAGTATCAGGCAGGGCATTACTCTGGATCCAGGACTTTCTGTCTCAAAGGAAGCAGAGAGTGGTTGTGAATGGGGCAACATCACAGCAGGCAGACGTCACAAGCGGTATTCCACAAGGTAGTGTTCTAGGACCCCTGCTGTTCCTGTTGTACATCAACGACCTTCCTAGTAGAGTGAAGAGTAATGTGAAATTGTTTGCCGACGACACAACGTTGTTCACACAGAGTGACCAAGTAGGTGCTTCACAAGTCCTCCAAGATGACCTAGACAACCTGCATCAGTGGTCTAGAGAGTGGCTCCTACACTTCCATCCAGAAAAATGCAGTGTAATGAAGCTAGGAAACTGCAAATCGGAAGCGATCTACTACATGAAAGGGAAAAACAACAACGGGACGGAATACAACCTGGCACTTGCTGAGAGTGACGTGGTGAAAGACTTGGGAGTGTACATTGACAACAAGCTGAACTTTAAGACGCATGTGGCAACAGTTACTGCAAAGGCTAACAAGATGGTTGGTATAATCAGGCGTTCCTTCGATTACCTACCTGAAGAGCTGTTTATACAGTTGTTCAAATCCCTGGTTCGACCCATTTTGGAGTATGGGCATTCGGTCTGGAACCCGCAGTCAAAAACATTGTACAGAGAGGTGGAGGACGTCCAGCGACGGGCAACGAAACTGACTAGTCATCTGAAGAACAAGCCGTATCATGAAAGACTCGCTTTGCTTAAGTTACCCAGTCTAGAGCACAGGAGGCAGCAGGGTGATATGATCGATTGCTACAAATACATACATGGAATCTACAAGACCAACAATCCCGAACTATCACCTGCAGTAAGTAGAGACAGAAGAGGCAACAGTTAAAAGTAAATCACATTGCAGGCTGAAAGTGTGCAGCTCCTTCTTTACAGAGGGAGTCGTTAATATATGGAATGGTTTGCCAGATAGTGTTGTGACTGCCCCAACCATGTTATCTTTCAAGACTAGGTTAGACGCTCATTGGGCCAACTCTCCAAGCATATGATCCAGTATGCTATCATTAGGCCACGCATGCTGGTATAGTGTATCCAGTTGAACGACGAACAGGCCTTCCAGGCCTAAAACGTCTGATCCAGTTCAAGTTCAAGTTCAAGACCTGGAAGTGTACATTGACAACAAGCTGGATTTTAAGACGCATGTGGCAACAGTTACTGCAAAGGCTAACAAGATTGTTGGTATAATCAGGCGTTCCTTCAACTACCTATCTGAAGACCTGTTTGTTCAACTGTTCAAATCCCTGGTTCTACCCATTTTGGAATATGGACATTCGGTCCGGAACCCGCAGTCAAAAACATTGTGCAGAGAGGTGGAAGACGTCCAGCGACGGGCAACGAAACTGATTGGTCATTTGAAGAACAAGCCTTATCATGAAAGACTCGCTTTCCTTAAGCTACCTAGTCTAGAACACAGGAGGCAGAGGGGAGATATGATTGACTGCTATAAATACATACACGGAATCTACAAGACAACAAATCCCGAACTATCACCTGCAGTAAGTAGAGACAGAAGAGGTAACAGTTTAATGCTAAATAAATCACATTGTGGATTGAAAGTGCGTAGTTCTTTCTTTACTGAGCGAGTCGTTAATAAATGGAACGGTTTGCCAGACAGTGTTGTGACTGCCCCAACCATGTCATCTTTCAAGACTAAGTTAGACGCTCATTGGGCCAACTCTCCAAGTATTTATGATCCAGTATGCTATCATTAGGCCACTGACGCGTGCTGGTATACTGTATCTAATTGAACGACGAACAGGCCTTCACAGGCCTCAAACTTCCGATTCCAGTTCAAGTTCAGGTTCAAGTTCAAGGAAGGCTCAAACGTCTGATTCCAGTTCAAGTTCAGGTTCAAGTTCAAGGAAGGCTCAACGAAGTCAGTTAATCATGATGATCAATATCATAATATAAATGCGGCATCAGGTAGCAAAAGCAAAATGGGAGGTATGGACCCCCCCAAAAAAAGTTCAGGGTCTACAATGCAGTGGCTCGCTTATAAAAATTCCTTTTGTCAGATGACGAACCAGCAGCTCCCTGTAGGATGTGTTCTAAAATGGTGGGAGATGAAAAAGGAGTTAAGTACGATCGGTGTGCCAGCTGGGTACACTTATATAGCCTGCTCGAGACTCGATCCCACTGAGTATATTCGCTTCTGGCAAGAATTTGTGCCTGTCACAACCCATAAGGGGTTGTCCATGAACCCCCGCACCTTCCCAGACTAACACCCCGACAACACAGTGCATATAATAAGGACATGCCAGACACACATCACAACAGATTCACGTGCATTAGTTCAGAACTGAACTGAGCACAAAAGGGGGAGAGCGAAGGGAGAAAGGGAGAGGGGAAAGGGAGAGGAGGGGTAGGGAGAAGAGGGGAAGGGAGAGGGGAAAGGGAGAGGAGGGGAAAGGGAGAAGAGGGGAAGGGAGAGGGGAAAGGGAGAGGAGGGGAAGGGAGACGAACACGCGCACAAATGAATGCCACGAGCCGTGACAGTGCCCCCAGTGTGAAGTGGTTCTGTCCCAACTGCACTGATGAACTTGAGAAAACTGTAACTGAACCCGTGTGTGTGTGTGTGTGTGTGTGTGTGTGTGCGCGCGCGCGCGCGCGTGTGTGTGCAGTTCTTGAAACTGAAACTGGAGCCAGTTCACCGCTGAAGTCAAACCTCTCTCATATGGATAATCAGTATACTTTGTATGACATGGCTAGCTGGCAGAGTCACCGTCTGTAACAGTTTTATGCAGATTACAGACATCGGTCAGTTCACCCTGGTCGGGAATGTTTTTGAGTTGGTCAGTTCTATGGGCAGTTGACTTTCAGACTGAGAGTCTTGCCTGAGGTTCCTGTTGGGAATTACAAGTTCCAGCTACAGTTCACAGGTGTAAGGACTGGCAAATGCCATTGACTGACATCGCCATTGAGACCACACCCCCATCCCACCACCCACCCGCGTCTCCACTCACCGGCCTCTTAGCCGGCGTTGGGTTATGCTTGAGGTTATACTCGCAAGGTGGGTTTTAAGGCCAGACTTGAAAGAGCTGAGTGTGGAGACCTGGCGAAGCGAAAGAGGAAGTTCATTCCAAATGTAAGGTCCAGAGACAGAGAAAGAACGGCGACACACTTCCCTAGCCTGCCCTTCAGCCAGATCCCCGACCTTCCAGAGGGAAACTGTTCGTCCTATACACGATACTCCCAAACTGATATCCATAGGTATTCATTCTTCCCCTCAGCTATCAGTATCTGGAATACCCTTCCCCCCTCTGCTTTCTCTATGAACTCCCTAACTGCCTTCAGGCTAGCCGTCGAGGCTTGAACCACTTGGCCTTTCTACATCCCTCCCACGTAATGATCTATTCGTGAGCGTGCCTTGATTGCAAAATAGTACTCATCAGATTCCATGTTTTTTCCCTCTAATTTTGGATTATTGTCCATATGATTTTTTTTTTTTTTAATAGTTGGTATTTGGGCAATTTTTCAACTCAAAATTCAAGAAAGCATTTGTGTTTCAACCTGTGCAACACTTGCTTCTGTGTTTCTTTCGTAGTTTGGTATAAGGCGTGATTTATAAACATGCAGTTTAAATCAAAATTGTGTTTTTACTGGGAGTCTTTGTTTGATTTTAAATTTTTTAAAAAGGTTTGTAGATGAAGAATGCATTTTTTGTCAGTGTCAATGAAATGTGTGAAAAGTTTTGAAGTTAGTATTAAATCACCAAATCAGTGAAATGGATGCCTTCCCTTGAGTGGAAATAAGTTTGAGCAGCATAACATTTAAATATAACCCACAATGTCATTATTTTAAGCAGTAATTTGGTGGTGCTTGTCTGAACTTTTTCCACTGATACAGACTGACCATTAGATAAGAATACCACATGATTTAACCATGTTTAGGCATCTAACATGCACTTTGCATTGTCTCATAGAAATACCTTAATTAATATCAAAATGATCTTTTAATCAGTCCAAACGTTTGGATGGCCTTCTTCAGAATGTTTTTAATACGTGGAAAAGGCGCAGGAAGAGTATGTTGTTGTTTGCTGATGATGCCAATGTTTATGTGATTCAGTCCTGCTCTTTATTTCAAGTTAAATGTGTGACTGCTTTGTCCATTTTTCATGGGATGGTTGTTGTCTTGGCCTTAGTTCTTTAAGTACCGGTACTCTTTTTATGTTTCTTAACACTATAGATCTTCAAACGTATTTGTAAACTGCCTGGGTGGACGGACTGCCAGCAAGTCTTTTGGCTCCCTCATTTATCTTGACACCTTCATGCTATTTCAGTAGAGCATTACATCCACAAAAAATATGGTGTTTAAAAATATATATATATATATATTATTGTCTTCAAAGAATGAGTGATATCCCATAATCAATCACATTGAGAATGACTGGTATAATTTTAAGTGATGGTGCCATTCAATGGTACGAGTGAAGATAATCATGCAGGGCATACCTCTGTTCCCCTGCCCTGCTATTTCAGTGTGTGTGTGTGTGTGTGTGTGTGTGTGTGTGTGTGAAGTGTGTGCATATATGTGTGTGTGTGGTGTCTGGTATGTGTGTGTGTGTGTTCTGCATATTTGTAAATTGACTAAAAGCAACCCTTTTTTTCCATAACAAAATAATACAAACATAAAGACAAAACAAACCAAAAAAATATCAACAGATAGACACACAAACATAACAGTGCATTCCTTCTTCCTCAAACATTTATAAAAGTGGATACAAAAAAAACAAACAACAGAACACAAGTCCAAGAGAACTGTTGAATTTATTGTGACAAATTGATGGGGTTCAGCTTCAGACAATTCCATGATCAGCCACCTCCCCTTCCTCTTCCATCCCCACTCCTCCAACACACAAGTGCGCATATTCACGCTCATACACGTACAGGTGTAAACTGTACTTCTGAGGGCTGTCATTTCTGTTGACACCCATTTAGGCATTAATTTGGTTTCAATGCCAGGATCTTCTTGCTGTACAACTAGTTCATATGTATCATGCAAACAGATGGCTGAAATGGTAATAAAAGCCCATTACAACTCCCAAATTTGATGATACTCTCTTAATTGGAATATTTCACAAATAAATGTCTATTAACAAACCTGTAAGCTAACACACAAAATGCACCTATATATTATCAACACACATGTCTAAACATGTTACATTTTCTGCCAAACGTGTTTTTTTTTTGTGTTGTTGTTGTTGTTTTTTTTTTTTGTTTTTTTGTTTTTTTAATATTCATTTCAAATAACTTTTATGAAGGGCAGTAGTGCTTTCTTTTTTTAACCTGTTGGTTGCATTGAAGGAAACCACCAGGTAAAATCCTGCAGAAATCTGATGATCCTTCTTCAGAAAAATGTAAATGGATCAAAATTTTATATAACTGCATACACCTGCGGTCTCTCTCTCTCTTTTAATTTAATATATCTCTCAGACACTTTTTACTTTTTGACACAAAGAGCAATGATGCTCTAAAACTGGCTTTTTAACAACTGATATTAGCCAATAGTTGTTTCAGCCTCCTCCAAACACACTCTATGGGCATTCGGCACAGTTCTGCAACAGACAGAAACAGAAACAACACAAATGATTAAAACCAAATCATGGAAGGTGTCAAAACTATAAATACTGTCATCTAAGTCATATTACACCATTTCCATTTTTTTCTTCTTTGATTGTTCTATTTTTCAATAGTCTAGGAGATTTGACTAAAACTAAGTGTGATTTTTTTCTCTCCATTTTTCTGGAAATTTTCTCAATATGCAATACAGCAAAATGAGTCAGCAGTGAAAGGATTAATTGACAAACAACAACAATAACATAAGAGATTGTTTTCCCACACTAATTACCTGATCTGAAAAGATGAAACCATTCCTGTCTGACCTTGAATGCCTGCATGGATAAGAGAGGATTAAATTTAGTTGAAAACTATTCATAGATTTTTTTTTTAAAGTGTGTATTTAGTATACACTTTCACAAACATTCAAAAATGCAGGGTTAACACAGTAACATAACAATAACCACCATAAAAGTGGTTATATACCTGGGTATGATAGAAATTTTATGAAGATAATAATATTCCACTAAATTCTAACAGTTTCCATTGAAAAGTATATATATATATATATATATATATATATATATATATATAGATAGATATATATAGATATATATAGATAGATATATATAACACGAATATTGATTTCACAGAATAAAAAAATGGAAATTCACATAACTGTCCAACAGTTACACCTATCCCTGCCACATTCCTCAAATTATCTGCATCTTCACATCATCACAGAAACCCACAACCTTCTCCGCCATCACCATCTTAATCAATTGCCCCTCCACCAATTTTTTTATTTTTTAAAATTTTTTTTAAACTCCTCCAGGAAATACCGTCCCTTCAGATTTACCTGGTCATCAGCTCAGCAGGCAGATGGGATACAGCACCACTTGGGATTGAATGAACTTGCACTTGGAATCATTCATACTGGCCAACTGAAATCAATATAATATTTTGTTGGCTTTTTTCTTCTTTCTTCTTAACTTCAAACATGACACACCCGAAGAACTACAATCTGAAGCCAACATACAATGCATTACAATGTTATCAACTTACAAAGAATTAAAAACAATCATCTATTACATACCTTAACTGCTGAAACTGTTTGATTTGGTTGAGACCCCCCAACAGAAAAATGATCAGACTGAACTGGCTCGGACTATATCACAATCAAATTACAAATATCAACTCACAGATAATTAAACTGTCACCCATTATGTATCACCGACAGAAAATTTATGAGACTGGTGGATTGACCCTGACTGTGTATCAAATTACTTTACACTGCAAGCAATAAACTCATTCACCACCTCCTGAAAAGATTCATGCTTCTCATATAAGGCAATGCACCTGAAATTCACTGAACCAGTCACGGCAGAGCTTTACCAACAGGCCACAGTTTGTTCTGGATGCTAGCTGGTCAGCATCATACTTACCACTTGATGCCTCTTCTCAATTGATCACCTGCTGTGTGTGAGTATGCGTGGCAAGATCATATGCATTATTTCAAGTGGTTGTTTTACGTTTACTATCTATGGCCATTTGCATCCTTTGTGTTTAGGTCTTTTGATTTTTTTCTTTTTCATTTCTATTTTAAAGGCCAGCTAGATAGCCTTTGATGCAAAAAAAAAAGGGGGCTATTGTAGAGGTGAGGTGAAACATGAGATTTACATCAATTTGACATTATCCCTGAATTATGTCACACCTTCGTCTGCCTCCAATTCCTGAACAGCAGTCTTGACTTGTTGCAGTCATGAGTAATATTTGGATTATTGTACTAGCAGACAAGTGGGTATGCTTTCAATGGCTTGACTTGTTACAGCTGTGAGTAATAACTGGACTGTTGTACTAGCAAAACTGCGGTTACACTTTCAAAGGCTTGACTTGTTAAAAGTCCTGATTACTAACTGGATTATTACTTCATCTTGGTGTTCCTGTTTAGCAGTACAAGTCTGGCCTTTCCCTAGCTCGAGTTTCCCTTTCCGGGAGTTTCCCTAACTTACCTCCTCAAACCTTTCCCTACCACTGGCAAGCAACATACAATTTGAACACAATTTGATGTGTTTGTCTCCTGTGTTCCAACCCTCTGTAGAAGAAAGAGACCCTCCCACCCCCAAAATCTACAGTTTGAGAGAGAGAGAGAGAGAGAGAGAGAGAGAGAGAGAGAGAGAGTGTGCGCGCGCGCACGCACGTGCACGTTGACAGTAGTGATAGCTGTGCAATTTTTATCCTCCATACATCTTATGGGGTGAAGTGAATGAATGTATGCACACACACACAAAACAAAACAAAAAATCTAAATAACTGATAACACTAGCAGGCCTTCTAAATTATTATTTGCTGTTATTCCTTACTTCATTAAACAATAGATTAACTCCAGTTGTAAAAAAAAGACAACAATAAAACCAACTGATAGAAACACAACAAAAGAAATGATACTGGAAAATATAAATGAGCAAAATCTGAGTTTCAGTGATTAAGAACTGAAGATCTGAACTGCAGCACATGACAGACCGAGCAAATCATTTTCCAGCTCCTGTTTACAGGAGCGTAGTAAAGTTGATCTGTTGACCGGAGGAGAAATTGTAAAATGTTGGCATCACTCAAAGGAAAAGCACAGCATTACACTGGCTTCATCTAACCTCATGTTCTTAACACAAAAACACATGCTGTATACAATACCTCATGTGCACATGCATTCATGTACATGTTGCACTGTGTGCTTTTATTAATGCACACAAATGTAAATATGCACGTTCATTAATACACACCTGCAAGTTTGCGTGCACACATCCATGCTAGTACACACACAAACTCATCATTTACTTGCTCTCTCGCTCAAGAACACATATTCTTTATGCTTCAGATTTTTTCCTTTTAAATATTTTTTCCCCCCACTGAATGCACACACACATGTGCCTATGTGCACAGACACCCTGTGGAATTACATGCATGTACTCTTAACCACGCTACTCCACAACCTCTATCCCTATTTTTATTTAAAGTGGAAAGAAGTAAAACTGAAGGTAACTCTCTCTCTCTCACACACACAGTCATGTGTATATCTTGTTAGGGTTCAACTGATTTGAAGTTGTGTGGTTGATCCAGTTTTCTAGTCATGAAAATGGTTTGGGGAATGGAAATAATACAACATCCACATATTCTATACAGATTGAACAACAGTAATTTTCTGGCAGAGTGGATGATGAAAAAAAAAGTGATTTCTTTGGAATCTGAACAGAAAAGGAAGATGACATAGCATAGAGAGAATGGGGCTGTGGCATTAATCATTTTCAGTTTGACACCTTTTAAAGAAGTCAGGGTGTGGAGGTGGTCGGACTTTGAGAGCCCTATGATTGACCAAAGAAAAACTGCTTACTGGGTGTTTTAGATCAATAAGGTTGATTTTACCTTCACAAGCTGAGAGCTGTAAAGTGCTCTGAACACAGCTGGAATGCCTGAAAGAAAGAAATATTTCGTACTGCTGTTGATTTGTGTTTGTGCAGTCCGTGTTTGAGAAATTTTGCTGAGATTTTCTTCATTCATGAAATTTTCAGTTCTGAATGAATTTTTGTTGCTTGGAGTTGTATTTTCTATACTGCACCAATCATGATTTCACTTTCTCAGCCAATCTTTCTCCTGCCCAAAGTTTCTAATGACAGTATGTGTATGCATGAGGCTGAAACCTGTGGTTCAATGGCTATCAGGCCTATCAATCTTTTCACTGGTTTGGACTGCCTGAAATATGGAGAAAAAGGCTGGTTAAATTTACTCTATCCATTTCTGTTTTGACAGCCACATCGTGTCCACCAGTTGAAAAGCTTCCAATTTTATCATTGTGCATTAATGAAAAAAGGTTCACCATTTAACTACAACCACAGAAAACACTGTTTTCTGGTTAAGCAGAAAATATGTCCAAATCTACAAGTGCACTTAAAAACATTTTGTCTGCTGACAATTCTGTTGTATGTATTTTTATTCTGGTGAAAGAAAGGAACAAATCATTCTCCCCCAGCTGCATCTAAGATCAGAAGTGATCCTATACACACACACACATATATATATATATTTTTCTCTCTCTCTTCTGAATAAAGATTGTTCTTTGCCAATACAACCAAAACACCTGGAGACTGGCAATTCTATTGACAAGGCACAGATTATTGGACAGCGTAAGTAAGAACAAAAGAAAAGAAACGAGGGGCCATGGGGAGGGAGGGGTGGGGTTGGAGGGAAAGATGAATAATGGTGGTTTAGTTTAGTTTTTAAATACTGTTATGTGTGGTTTGTGTGTGTGTGTGATGGCATGTTTGTGATCAATGAAGGTCTGTGGGAGAAAAGGAACAGATCGGTCTGGTGTTCCACAACATAGGGTGGGAGAAAAGAGGCACCACCTGCTCTCTGCACAGAGGTTACAGGTTTTGTTTCAATCTGACAGGGTCTGGAAATGATTTCAATGGTCAAATACTGTTAGTGGTCACGCACAGATATTGGTTCTTGAGTACAATTGCTGTTTACATGTCATGACTTAAAGCCTACATGTTTTATGAAACACAGTGACTTGGCCGTTTTTCTTTTGGTTTTTGGGATGAAAATAGGTGATTGTTTATTTGCTTTGTGAATGGCTTAGCTCAGTCACATACCCTTGAAAATTCAACCACAACTGGTGATTTTATACAGCAGACTTGAGATAGTTACCAAAACGTTTTCAGTTTACTTTGCCCTACCAAAATATGGCAAGACCATACAACGTGATACCTCACATTTCTCAACTTTGATTATAGATATAGCAACTATATTATCATTTTGGCGCTTCACACTTTGAGGAAAAGTTTTAGTCTCAGCGCTGTACTACTGCATGTTGATTTTAATTCTCAAGCTGGAAAACTCTACAATCACTTCCAAATTAAAATTGTCTTTAAATCAATCATCAAGCTGGAAACTCTACAATCACTTCTAAATCAAAATGGTCTTTAAATCAATAAAAAACAAAGGCACTTAGGCAGTTTTGAAACAACCTTGTTCCACAGGTTTTAAAAACATGGTGTTAAATTAATTCCAGGACATTGCAGCTGAGTACATGCATCTCAAATTGACGTGATGTCATATGTTAACTACTATGGGGGCAAAACATGTGAAAGTGTAACACATTTCATCCTGCATCACAAGTTCATCATGATGTCAGTGCGTACTCACTGAGAATGCCGAATATGGACCTCATGTGACTAAAATCTTACTTCCAGTTCTAGTACATCAAAACTAGTTTGTCTTGTTATGAAGGGATATAAATAAGTCTGCCAGTGACTTTTGACACATGGGTGTGTATTCACAGAGACTGATGAACTAGTTTCTCTTGTTTCAAACCATACTTCTGTTGTTTTGTTTGTTCCATTTTGTTTCTCTCCTTCTTTTTTGTTTTTGTTTTCTGCTCTGTCCTGTTTGTCTTAGTACAAACTAACAAGCGTAGTGTGTAGAATAGACCTCATGATGGTGGTGTCTCCAATGAATGGAAGAAAAAAACAACAACAACAACCCAAGTAACAAATTACACATATTTTATGTAATCACTTTACAACATCCCCCCACTCCCAAATTCTACAATAATCCACTGAAAAACAACAACAACAAAAAAAAAAAAAACAAACAAGAATTTTCAGCCTTAACTTTTTTCCAGCTTTCCCCGATTAAAAATCATTTGGTCTGAAGAATGAGGTTAATCACTGCTTAGTTCATTTGATGAAATGGGTTGATAGGAACTGAAAGGATGTTGGATTACCAACAGAAATCTCTGGCTACATTGCAAATATTTCCCATCACTGATGTGGACAAACTGTAGAGTGGTCAGGTTGCCAACATTTTTCACTTCTTCTTGAAGAAAATGGGATATGGCTCTCGTCCTTTTCCAATGATGAACAAGTGAACATGATATTCAGTCTGCTCTGACAGTGTAATAATGTTATCATTAAAATCATAAAACTATTCCAGTGTCGGTTTAAGGCACATATGAGGTGCAGACAGACTTATTTCAAATCAATTCATGAAACAGTCTGGCATGCTTGTTAATGTATTGGGTAAACTTTTTACACTTTAACAGTTTACACACACACACACAAACTCACTCTCTCTCTCACACACACACACACACATTCACAGTTCTTGTCCCTGGAAGACTTCAGTAACATTCTATTTCATTCTAAAAACAATCTGATTCAGCAATGGTGAACAATGATGGTTTAATGTTTAAAAACATCAACATGAGAAATGACCACGTGTGATACAGAATGAAGCCCAACATCCAAACACAAGGAGAAAACAAACAAACGAAAAAAAAGAAAAAAGAAAAAAAAGAAGGAATAATTAATAAATACTAAAGAAGAGGAAATTTAGCAATCTACACATTTAAGTACTATAGCTGTCTTGATGGAATGGTGTTTTCTTTCTAAGCAACCTAAATGTGTAATCGACATGAGCTCACAAATTATGGGGAAAAAAAAAAAGAAAAGTTTCATGGCTCATGTGTGATTCCTGCTGATTGAAAAACAAAAATGAAACCAAAAATGTGGACAGTGATGTGTTGGGATGGGAGAAGGTGGCATACCAATACTAAAACCTACTGCTGAACAAACATTCAGGCATAATATACATAATGATCACTCCAGAAAAGTCCCACTCTTTCACTGAGATTGTTATTGGCACATTCTCCTACATAACTAGAGCAGATTTCTGGATAGTGTGCTATATTAGTATCCATTATTATTATTATTATTATGATACAGATCTGGATCCAAGTTTCAAACTTACGCAGTCTGCATAACAGCTTTTTAAGCAAATGCTCAATACATAAACAAACATTCGCTAATCTTGTACTTTAAGGTTATTTTCTTCCATTTAAACAATCAAATTTCTGCAGTTACATGATGTGTAAACTGCGTAAGTTGATACAAATTATACTTTTGTACTCGCCATTAAAAAACACATTTTGCAGATCTACTACAGAAATGCTGCACTGGTTTGAACTGGAATGTGCTGTAAACAAGCATGCGCAGCCTAAATCAGTATGGTTGTAAGCCTAATTGGATCGGATCAGAAAACCTACAGCAGACACGTTTTTAAGGGTTTGTGAATTTTAGATGGTTGGTGTGAGACCCATTTATAAAAAAAAACAAAACATTTCCCACAGCATATTCAGTGATGTCCGATTACTTTGCACAATGATAAAATGACTGCTATTTTCCAATCTATAAATATGTCAGATATAGGCGCTGTTTTGTAAAAAAAGAAAAAGAGAAATGAAAAAAAAAGTAAAAATGAAACAGTAAAATGATTGTGGAAACATTTTTGGATGATGTCAATTTTTTGTGCGTTCCCATAAATGCAATAAATTTTGAACACATAGAAAGAACCAATTTTCCCCCCCAAATTTTAAGCCAAATTGGGTGTTGACAGACAAAAGTATTTTGCAGAGAAAATTAATTTGTTAACGTTTACAATGGGCAGACAGACCACAGAAACACAGGAATATTACATAGACTCCGTTGTGTCTGAACACACACATGAGCCAAAAAGTATCTGAAGCAATGTAGCCGGCAACGTCTAACAACCGTCTTCTTGCGCAAGTTACCATACTCAGGCGACAACCATTTGCAAGACCCGACAAACTCTCTTGCATGACATGACCGTGCTCACACCAAAAAAACTTACGCTGAAGGCACCGCACTCACTTCCCGACATTTTCAACGTCATCAACTGTTGAATCGCTTCGTTGTGAACCGAGCCATCATCATTTCTTCCTGCCCACCATCAATAAAACGACGAAAAAAAAAAAAAAAAATGCAACCGCACCGTCAATCTTTTTCCACTTTCATGACATCTAAAGCAAGAACAAAACAGTTACTTCAGACAAAAACGTTCCAACGAGCAAAAAACCGTCACTAAAATAGGACATTAAACACATCAAACGAGAATTAGGCTGTATGCGTTCATCAGGTGCCCGATTTCCGTGGGCAGAAAGATCATAGCACCCGAGCGATGAATGATGACAGCGACTGCATGCCGACCGACTTTCTCAATATGGGCCAGGCACACGGCTTCTTGACACGGCGGGGTCCGAGCGAGGTGGTGGTGCATAGCTACATAAAAAAAAAAGAAGAAGAAGAAGAGAGAAAACCAATGTGAATAACTTTTTTCGCAACAAGATCATCTGCATGAACTAATTTACCCCCCAGATTTATCCCTTCTCCTCTTGATTTTTTTGTTGTTGATTACTCTTGGCCATCTATCAAAAAGTCAATCAGAATTTCATTTTATAATTCAACGGCGATAAGTAAAGAACAATTTGACCGCTCAGTTGTGCTGGTCACTGCTACCGAATGGTTGACCGCATCAATAAGCTTTGTATTTAGTGATTAACTAATTTACTTATTTTTCCTGCAATCGCATTTTTGATGAATAACTTATTTGGAAAATTGTTAGAACACATCGTAAGCTTTAAGTTTATTGCTGTTTATAAGTTATTGCTTTTTTTGGTTGGTGGGGTGGGGGTGGGGATATTTTTCATCAATATCTTTAAACCAAACATCAATATTATATCCTTTACAGAGATATGACTGTCGCTTCATCATGACACACAAGGTCAAACTATGTGCCATTGTTTTGTTCCATTTTCCCAGTTATAAACATTGATCTATACTAAATGACAATTTCAAACAAAGTAAAAAGTATCAGCATTTCCCTCCCTCCCATCACAATTTTATAAATCAAATTTTCTTTTTTGATTATCTAATTGTTTTCTGTGTACATAAAATCTTATGTCTGAAGGTTCAGAACACCAACTTTTAACTGGATGTTTACTATGGTGTACATTCTTGTCATGTACCTTTTGTATCCACCACAGAATCAAATCACCCAAGTACACCCAAATATAGTTTCTTGTATGACATTTTCCCTGCACTCCCACTTTCATTTCTTAAAATCAAAATTAACTTCTTTGTGAAATGTTTCTTGCATTCTCAAAGGAAATTTTCTATCTAAAATTACGTTTAAATAACATACTTACCGTGACCCAACTAGTGCAGACTCCGGCAGGGGCAGACTCCGGCAGGGGTCTGACATTCCTGTCCTGTGCAAACTATCCGCCCATGCGGAGCAGACGAAACTACGGCCGATAACCTCCCGGAAGTAGGTAACCTCCCCTTTGTCCCGCTGGTTATCGCCCTCTTTTGACGGCAATATGCCATCACCAGCGCAGCAAGCAGGAAGAACAGGAAGCGGGGAGGACGGGAGGGTCTTAAATTTGGGTCACGGTAAGTATGTTATTTAAACGTAATTTTAGATAGAAAATTTCCTTTTAATTACACATACTTAACCGTGACCCAACTAGTGCAGAATAGCACGACAAGGTGGAGGGCTCACCTGTTCTACTGTCTGTGAGCTGTGATGGTCTGTTGTGCAGCTACCACAGAAGCGATGGCTCTTGCGCCATCAACCCGCAGGCGTGCGACATCTCTCTGGTAGAAGTCGATGAGCCATTATCCCTTAGGCGATAGGTGTCCCTCAAGTAGAATTTGACGAAAGTAGAGTGTACTGTGTCGCCTAAGGACATTAGTGCGGGTAAAGAAGACAGAGGTCCACAGCTGTATTGTGGGGGAGGTCTGTGGACCACAGCTGAGCAGATGAGCGCGGATGAGCGTCAATGCAAGGAGGTGCGCGTGTGGTTTGATCTGATGATTCCACAACGGATGTGGGCCGATAGTGGAAGTGGTTTTTGTGTTTGAAGGAAACTGTGGCACGAGACAGAGGTAGGTCACCGTGTTGGGCCTGCCTCAGGCATGACAGCCAGATCTGTGGAGCTCCTCCATGCGAGCTGACAGGCGATGGGCACTCCCCCGCCCCTGGCCCCCCCCACCCCCTTTTTTGACGTTGTCAAAAAATGACAGCACTGGTATGTTGCCTATGCATAGGATGGCAGACATTTGGCAACAAAAGACTTGATGTCCCTGGTGTCTCTGGGACAGGGTTGTGTAATTGCCCAGGTAGGTACCATCACGAAGGGGCATACGGAAGGCTTGGTGGCTTCTCTGCCTGAGTGTGGCCTGTTGGAGTAACCTGCAGAAGGTTGTCCGCAGTCAATGGCTGGGTTGGATCAGGCTGTGGAAGTGCATTTCATGTGCCCACAGGTCACTGAGTCTCATTCAGTGATGGAATTCCCAAATGGAAGAGGGTTTCCATGGGGAAAATTTTTGCTGAAGGTTTTTTAGTGAGAAAGGGGACCGGATCCATGACAGGCCTCTGGCTGTGTGTGGTGCGCACTGAGTCTGGGATGGAGCGGGGCGGGGCAGGGAGGTAAGTGGCTCAAGATGTGTTGTACTGGCTATTGACATCAAGGCACTGATCTGACATACGTTTTTAGTATGGCCAGTGGTTTCTTAATTGCAAAGGGAAATCATTTGCAGCTTAGTCTTTCATGAATGACTATGTCTCTCAGACTAGAAGTCAAATTGCACTGGGATTTAGTGCTGTAGCCTTAGGCCTAAGTAGCCTTTGGGAACCTTCCCAATTATGAGTCCTAAGGCCCTCTTGATTGAGGGACCGGGGATGCAACTTGGGCAAAACACTCTCTACTATAAATTGTATAATCGAATTCCAGCCCGAATAGACTGGACAGCAGATGCCTCCTCTGCTGTTCTGATGGAGACTGTCGTACTCGACTGATTATCATATACTGTTCCTAGGAGGACACCAATCAGCATGGGTAAACCAGGAAACAGCTGCTGTGTGCTTCAGGGACGAAGGTGTTCACCATGCAGATTATGTTGCAATGTAAGGAAGCCGGAAAGAGTTGACGGGGTCTTGTGGTGCAACCGTGTGTCAGAAAGACATGGTGCTTGCTTCCGAAGTGACAACAAAGTCATCCTCTGACAGTCCCTTGACCGAAGGCTGGGGCTCCATGATGGGATAGCCTGCCTAGGCTAGCAACCTCTGGAAGTGTCTCATTGGAAAGACAGTGCTTGAGGAGGAATGGCCATCTGTAACCACAGCAGTGGTTGTGTGTAGAGGCCGAAAGGATCGGGCAGGGAAGACTAAGTGCAGAAAGTGCTTTCGAACGCCAATTGTTTGAGACGTTGATGCTGGATTTGTGTTCAAGCAAGGTGATGGGGTGAACTGATGTGCTTGAATGCGGCATCTGCCGTGCTGGTATGAGTGGGCAGAAAGGTACACCCCTGTGGCTAATGGACGGTTCGTTGTGCTTTGTGGGACGCATCCGTCCTCGTCAATATGCCTTTCTCCCAAATGTAGAGGAAAACAATTATGACCCAGGCCTTCTGCTACTAGAGAGGAGTAGAAGAGATGGGCTGAGGGTGATTGTCTCCTGCCCAGTGGGCAGTTTTTGGGTCCGCTAAAACTTGTAAGGCAAGATAGACACCTCTTCATGGGAAGGCTGGCTAGGATGTAGGGCCTGTGTGGAGCTTTTGTCACAATCACAGTGGTGCAAACCAAGGGTTGTTGTAGGCAAGGGGAGAAAGAAGGGATGCCTTACAAACTTGGAAGGAATGAAAGGCATGTGTGTCCAGAGTGGCACCTCTAAGTTGGACTGCCTCACCCTTCCTTGTGCATCTCCAGCCTTATGGGTGATTGTTGCAGGCAAATGAGTTGGGTTGCCTTGTCCGTCCTTGCACCAAGAGAGGCATTCTTAGCCCTGTGGGTGTGAAGGGGGTATGTGTGGATCCCTAAGGACCAGCCACTATTGAAATGTGAAGGAGCATACATTCAGGCGTGAATGAGGCTATTATTATTTTATTTTATTTTTGTGAGTGCAGTCGTCCTCCAAAAGCAAGGTAGGGATGAATTTATGAAAATGAATACATATATGTGCCAAGGGAATAAAAACTTCCATCAGCTCAAGTGATGTCTGAAGTATGCCAATGACAAGAGATCGAGACACAAGAAATAAGCAGCTGTATAAGCATACGTGTAGCGTGCACCGATATACCCAAGTAAGTGGGTAAGTGTGCATAATCATCAATGGAAAGGAATCTGTCCATGCACCTACATATGAGATGTACATACGCATATGAATAAAGTGCCAGTACGTAGAGGCAGAGAGTTCTGGGCATTGTGAACAGAAGGCCGCAAATGCAAGTGTGCCTATATTGCTATGTAGGGAATCTCAATGAACAGATGTCAATGAATTGAGATAGAAATATAATTGTACATGTTAATATGAAAGTCGTCTGAACCTATCCCATAAGCACATACACATGTGTATACCGATGGATAAGTACGCATCTATACGTGAAAGCAGAAATGCGTATGAATGTAGCAATATATCTCATATATATGTATATATGTGTGTGTGTATATATATATATGTATATATATATATATATATACATATATATAAAATTTTTTTTTTTTTTTTTTTTTTTTTTTTTTTTTAAATATGTATAGATTTTTCTATATATATTTCGTGATTGTTGCTTGTGATAATAAATCAAATGGATAGAAGGGGAAATATTGTGATGCATTTCCTGTAGCCAATAGCCTGAGAAACAGCAAGAAAAGTGCAGTTGCTATGCAAAGATGTGTAAAGTCCCTGACTGGGCATGAGGACCCAATGAGAAACCGAAAGAAAACATCGTTGGTGGACAGCACGGGGGGCAGGAGTGATGTGCTGTGTCGGCGAAACTAACCACAGCTTCGAGCGCCTAGGTTACAAATGTGGAGTTGCCTCCCTTGGCGCCGAAAATCATCGAAAAGGAATGTGTCTTTAGAGCACATATCCCCCTTGTGCGACGTGTCCTCGCTGAACAGGGAGGAGTGTCATGTTGTGTGTGAGAGTCCGTGGTTCGATGCCACCGTAACCGACACAGGTGAAAACGAGCGCAAGGGGAATAATTATAATGCCCCTTAGTGCCGTGGGCATCCCAACCCGAATCGGTTGCCATCGGACGCGAGACGGTCAGGGCATGTGGCATGACGGCGCCGTAATCGAGTGTTATGGGCGTCGTGGGCGAGGGGGTGACAAGTCCGTCGGCTTGCCGTGGGATGTGCATCCCCCTGTTGCTGAACGGCGGTCCAATCTCGCGAACAGCTCCTGCGAGAGGACCGGCGTTCAGTTGTCAGTTGTGTGTTGACGGATAAAGTGATAGACAAGATCGGCCCGAGCACTGCCGAGAGGCAGGATCGAGTTATTAATACATGTAAGAATTATCTTGATATTCATTGTGAAAACTTTAAATACAAAACTCGTTTACATATTTTCTGATTTTTCAAGCACTGCGCACTCAATGTTGAAAAATGCAACAGACATACGTGGGGACTCTTTTTCTTCCCCACTTCAAGCGGGTAAAAGGCCTTGTCAGGCTTGCACGCCTTGATATTGATATATGATATGATATAAGAGGTACTCCAACGTGGAAGTGCCAATATTAGTCTGGGAAACAGCAGAGTTAGGCAATGGGGCAGAAGAATCCAACACTGCCTAAGTTCCAATGGGGCGTGCACGTACCTGCTCTGTGGGCGCAAGGCGCGGCACCAGAAGGCAGAGTGGTGCATAATTGCTGCAGCAAGTTTAGCGATGAGTTGCTGATTGTTTGGTTGAGTAGCTTGCTGAGACACCATTAGTGGATGGGAAACAGCAGCACTCGGCGGTGTGGCAGATGGGGTCATCACCGCATAGCTTGGTAGGACCGTGCACACACTCGCACTGAAGGCGAGGAGCAGTGCCGGTGCAAGGGAAATAACTGCGGCGGTCACCGGCAAGGGTGCCGAAGCAGGGGTTGCCTCCCTTGGATCGGGTGATCCGGACAAGGGGGGGGTGCACGCGTATGGGCAAGCGTGTCCCCTAGTGGTCCACCTTCCTCCCTACACCAGGGGAGGGCATCCCTACACGCCTCGGTCGCTATTGGATCCGAGACGGTCGAGGCAAGCCGCGTGGGGGGTCGCGTGATCCGATGTCACGGCCGCCACCACGGACGCATCGCACATAGGGCCCAGTCTAACGTGCGGATCCAAGACAAGCTGCCTTTTTTTTTTTTTTTTTTTTTTTTTTTTTCCCCAAGGGATTGTGGCCATTCCATTGGTGCAACTGTGGGTATGGTAAAGAGATAGAGGAGATCGACTCGTACACTGCCGACTGGCAGGGCCGAGAAAACGCGGATCGCGTCGAGTGAGTTCGCGGATCGATAAAAATGACATGAAAGGTAACACTGACCTGAGTGTGTGACCACAAACCTCTAGAAGTCATCAGAGGAGGTGGCGGAGGTCTGGAGTCGACCGGAGGGAGCGGAGGAAGTGGAGAAGGCGGCGGGTTGGCGTTGTTTAGAGGGCCAGGAGTAGAGGGCCCAGAGTGTCAGCAAATCGATTGCGATCGCGCTTTAATTTTAGCACGATTCCCCAATCGAGCTACATAATTATGTGACCTGGTTGGAGACATAATTTGACCACAAACAAGAACGCCAGAGAATCGACAGACAGACAGAAAATACGAAAAAACTTAGCCGTATGAAGAGCACAGGTACAGGAGTCATGATGGCTGCCGGAAAAAGAGGGCGATAACCAGCGGGACAAAGGGGAGGTTACCTACTTCCGGGAGGTTATCGGCCGTAGTTTCGTCTGCTCCGCATGGGCGGATAGTTTGCACAGGACAGGAATGTCAGACCCCTGCCGGAGTCTGCCCCTGCCGGAGTCTGCACTAGTTGGGTCACGGTTAAGTATGTGTAATTAAATTAATGTTTGTTTATCAAAATTTATTTTCTTGGTGAATCGTTTTTTGTCTTTTTTTCCCCCCTTCTCATCCCTCTGTTCATCACCGGTGAGAATTTATTTTCTTGGACAAACATTTCTTGATATACTACATGTTTTCTGTTTTATCAACTTAGCGATTCATGTTTAACAGAACAATGTTATTCATAAGCTACTGCAAACATAGCTCACGTTCTACTTCTTTAATTTCATGAAGTTTTCTTAAGCATCTCTGTTTCTTGAAATGCATGGCCTCTATATGACAGCAGATTCGGCTCACCTTGAGTGCGCAGTAAACTCATGACAAAGACCATACTGTACAAGTTGTTAAATATACTGTACCTAGCAGATATATCTATAAATGAGTCAGAAAGACTTAACGGACATAATGTGCATACACTTTTTTTATTACATAAAAAAAAAAGGGGGAGAGGAACAGAGATGATTTGGTTAAGACTTACGCATCCCTCGGATCTCTTGGAGCAGGTCGGCTTGCAACAGTTTCAGCCGCATACGCCCTGATCACAGAAACACATAATATTTATTTAAGATAAATATATACCAAAGAATTTAAGGACAGAACTGAAATCAAACAAGCCAGGCAAGCCAAATCCTGGTTAGCTCATATGAAAAATGACCTACTACCCCAATCAAAGATCAATTTCTGAATGCACACAGAATACGTAACTACAAACAGAACCCACCCCCACATAAAACCTTTCACACTTAACTTACCCCCTCATCCATATAATTTTGTAAGTTTATTTGTTCTTGAACTCTTTTCATCGCCACAGGTGACTTTTGTCAACCAGAAAAGTTCATCGCCATATGCAACTTTAGTCAACATCAAGTGGTCATGTTAAAAGGACCATTTATCACACTGTAACTAAGCCTGACAGCTGCAGCCAATTTCCTACCCAATAGAACTACGACAAAAACCTTCTCCACCCCCCTACTCCCCTCTGACAGACAGAACAAGTCCATCGTGTTGTTTTGGCACAAACATCATATGTGTAACTGAGATGTGGACTCTAAAATACTTGGTGCTGGACAGTGTTTTTCATACACAAACTTGGTGGTGAAAGAGTTAATTATTTTTCAGTTATCAAAAACTAAAAAAAAAAAATTAGCATGAATCCGCCTCCCTAACATGTAATCATACTTTTTTTCCCTTCTAATTATGTGTTATAACAACAAAGATAAATGGCTATTTTCCAACAATCTTAACAACCGACAGTGAAACAATAAGTGATGACCACATGTCTTGACTTACTCCAGACGAATAGTTCTCTCCCTTGCTTTTCCCTACAGACGACCCTTTTGTTAGGGTTAGGAAAAAAATTACAAAAAATACAAAACACAAAGTAACTGAATGAAACTCACTGTACTTGACCCACTGGCCCCCCTCCTCACGTCGTGTGAATGCCCACCCCCCTCCCTCTTCACTGTTCTCTGAAGCCAAGTCACTATTAGTAACTTCTTGCTGGTAGCTTTCTTCACTGCAGATACTTTATTCAACGTCTTCAACATCCTTGTCGATGTTGAAACCTTCAGTCTGACGCATTTCAATCTGAATCACTTCAGCAGCAGTAAAAGCTGTGTCATGATCTAGTTTGCTCCAAAAATTTCCACTTGTATTGCCTGCAACACCATTTTCGATACGTATGCAGATTAGCTTGTTGTATGGGGTCCTGAACTTGCTGTGGAGTCTGTTGTTACAAAATCTCATGAAGAAACTTTCCATTCGACACCTGACACATTCACAATACCCAGTGTAGCTGCAATTGTTATGCTACCCCATGAGGAAAATGTGGACAAATTTTTAATTGTTGAAGCTGCTATAGCATTCCGTGGTCCAGAACACTACCTTACGTCATGAACGCTATAGTGTTCCATCGTCTGGAGTGAGTTAAATTAACAGGAAGTGGGAAGGAGGGAAGGAGCCACGAGGAAGGTAATTTCTGTGTCAGTACACAACAGTGAGTGCATCAGAGAAGTATTTATCAAATCAGTTTCATTCATTGCTAAAAAATCCAACAGTTTTCACTCTGTCATCAAGTCACAATTTGAACCAAATATACTGCAATTTTATCTTTCCTTATCAATCTTATTAAAAAAAGAAAAACAAGAAGAAAAAAAAAGAAAAAGAAAAGAAAACCACACTCACCTTCTTGCATAGTAGTCATAGTAGGCATCTCTGAAAACAAAAGAAAGAAGAATTTAAATATTTTCACAGCTGGTATGTCTGGGGTTTGCCCCACTGTCTCACTTCTATAATTCCTGGTGTGAGGAAAAGCAAAAATATCAGGTAATTATTTTGGTTCCATCTACAAACTGCAGGTCAAATTACAGCATAAGAAATAACTAAGAAAAATAAAATATAGACATATATTATGAATCAATGAAGATATATAGCAGTCTGAGAAACCTGTCCAAAATGACACATGCAAAAAGAAGGCGTTTTCACTCTTGTAAGATTCATTTTTGACTTATGGTAAACGTTGTGTAAGTACTACAGGTCAGAGTGATGATAATGGACAATGGTATAGGCTTTGAAAAAATAGAAGTGCCAAAATGAACTTGAAGGTGGAGAGGTGGAAGGGGAATCATCACCAAAAATGGCGATGCGAAAGCTGATTTTGTGTTGAAATTGTTAACACCAAGCAGGCTATTTGTCCACCTTCCAGCAAATTCACTTCATGTGTTCTCCACTTAAAAAAAACAAAACAAGACAGAACATGACAAGATGTACAACACCCTCACACCCACCTGGCTGCCAGTCTGTCATAGTAGTCCCGCTCCCTTTCCAGGTAATAGGGGTCTCTGGCCAGGGCAAGACGCCGGCGCTCATAGGGATCGTAGGGAGAGTAGCGCTCATAGGCTGGTGGAGGGGGAAGATAGCGACGGCGGTAATAGGGGTCTGCATAGTAATCGTCATAGGGATCCCTATAGGGGCCTCTGTCCACACCTCGGCCTCTCCCTCTTCCTCTGGGGCCACCTCTTCCACTGGGAAACACAATCGTGCCATGTCATTAAGTACTACATAAAATACAGTATAAAACTGAATATCATTCTGAAGAAAATGGATGAAGATGACAAATGAATTTAAGTAAAGTCAAGATTTATTCCAAAAAGTCCCCATGGGGGCACATGGAAAAAACAAAATGGGCAAAAGGCAAAAATATACATGGTGACAGTGTGTGTGGCAAGGTTATACAGTACGTGGCAGACTTGTAATTCAGTAAATGAAATGTGCTGCATTTAGAGTATTATCTGAACACAAAAACATCTTATTTCAAATAACAGAAATTGCACTAACAACAACTTACCCAAAGTGTATAGAAATTTAACTGAGCAGAATAGTCATATTCAAAAAATGTTGCATAATTCTGACAGTTTCAACAATAAAGTATCTAAAACAGTAAAGCTTATCTAAAACAGTGCACAAGGGCTGCACCAATGAAGGACTTTGAGTGCCACCAAAGGCCTCCTCATGAAATGTGTCGGGAAAGGTCTTCTTCTTTGGGTGTCTGAAGCCTCCTAAGCCTTAACCATAGTCAATCCAGCTGATATACAGAGGTAATTAAATGTCATCACCAATATCACACTGTCTCTCAGCCCACAGTCAAATACATTCAAAAACATGGCAAAGACTTTAGTTTCAAAACGTAAAACATATTAGGAAGAATACAAACATGAAAATAAGAAAATATCGCAACCTGATTTAGCATGCAGTAAAACTAAAAGATGTTCTTAATTAATATGAGCATTAACTCTTTCCGGACGAAGGAATGCTCACGCATTCCTACACAAAACGTATTCAGTTTCGGACAAAGGAATGGAATAGCATTCTCCGAAAGTAAAATTCCATCATGCGCTGTACACGTGATTTTGTGATTAGCCAAGCAGAGTGCGCTATTCTGGGTCACTCCACAATCGAACAGTATGATTGGTTAATATGGGATGTGTGGCCTGTCTCGCACACACGCTGACAAAGTCACTGACCGGTCGTCTGCTCGCGTGCCAGCCTGCTAGCAAAGCAGCCTCTTCTCGGAATGTTGTGAAGCGAACAAGGCAGTGACGGCAATGTTTTAGGGTTGCCGAAGTACTTGAAATGCTACAAACTGAAGGGTCGGACATTGAAGAGGTGGATGATGACGAAGAAGAAAGCGAATTTAATGCAGAAAGCGAGCATGGGTATGGTGATTCGGGGTGAAAAATTGGCAGTATTTTCTACATATGGCAAAACTGATGAGAAATTTGATTTTTTTTAACATGTAATAGCTCAACACGTAATAAACCAGTTCTGAAAGTTTCATTTTCTTACACAGTATTTTGTATTTTTTGTAATTTTTTCCCTAACCCTTACAAATGGGCCGTCTGTGGGGAAAAGCAAGGGAGAAAACTTGTCGTCCCGAGTGAGTTAAGAAACCCAACAATAGCATTATGTGTCATATGAAGAGGTGGCAATATCACTATTATCAGGGCAAGTGCACGACATGTTTATATGCAATGCTAGGCTCCTAACCAGTACAGGACAGTGTCAATACTTGATTTAATAAGATGATGCAATTTTACTTTAATTAATAGGGGAGCGGGAGGTGGGGGGGTAAGTGTGACAAATAATGTCTAAATAACAACTGTACAAATTCATAGTTCACATACCTCATGGCAGGACAATCCTTTGACCTGGAAAAACAGAAACTGACAAATTATCTGACTGATTCAATGCACAATGTGAAAATTTTTTTTTTTTTTAAAGGAAAAAAAAAAAGGGAAGATAGAAAAGGGGGGAGGGGCTGGTGTTAAGACAGAAACTGATTTGTTTTTAACTATGTATAAGTACATATTTGTATGCAAATTTCTTGATCACTGACGAAGCCAGCTGTTTGCATACCAATTCATTTCTTATAGAGACACCTGAAGCATAAATGTTTTACAGAATCATTTCTGTTTTTTAAACTTTAATTAACATCCTTTTATTGTAATCCTGTATTTATAACTATAATCATGTATTGTTTTTTGTTTTCTTTTTTTTTTAAAAGACATATCATGTGTGCTACATTTTCAAAGCATCTTATCTCCATTTACAGACTTTTGATTTTAATCAATTCTGTCATGCAACTGCTGCTTCTGGGCACAAATGATCAAAGCAGCTCAGCATTTAACAAAACATGAATCCCCACACCCCTCATTTGTAAAGTCATAAGGAAGACTGTTGCTTATTGATATACATCTATCTGTTACTTATTTATAATACATTAATGCTACTGCCCAGACAATTGTACATGGCCATACCAGGGATAAAAATACTGCATATAATTGATAATGAGATCAAGAACCCTGAAAAGAAACAACCTGGAAGGCAAAATCACGCAGAACAGTCACTTCTATCCCAAGGATACCAAAATGTTACCATTTCTAGCCCTGCTAAGCAACTTTAGTTTGTGAAAATACTAACCAATGGCCCGACTTGCCACAGCGGTAACACTCTGTCATGCTTCCCATTCCTGGCTTGTGACGCACCGTACTCCGTGATTGCTGCAAACAGGATTCCAACAAGCCATCTCTAATATTGACAAGAGTGAAAAATTTCAACAATTCTTTTATTTCAGCATTTCCTTTGGACACACAACTATGACCAAATTATTAACACACACCAAAAAACAACAAACCCAACAACACAACCATGGCAGAAAACAACAAAACAGCAAGAACAAAGTCTAACTGCAATGATTACCAAAGTAATAAACTTGTAATAAATTTTCACATGTGTGAATGTTATTCTAAAATATAAAACAAAACACAATTTCAATGAAGAAAAAAAAAATCAAAACTTATTCACACTTGCTCTTTGGAAATCAATCTATACACAAATCATTAATTTGAGAAGTCCAAAACATTATTTTTTTTGCCTGACCCTGATTTTGCAAAACTAGTTTCAAAGGCTCAGACTCGCCCTGAGATTTTAACTGTTAACCCCTAGGCTGCCTGCATGATGAGATAACTCGTCATCGAAATATTCTGACTTTTCCCTGGTTTGCATTCACTTCCTTGGCAAAAATAGTGGTAGCTTTAGCCTGGGGAATCTCTCTAGATTCTATTCATAGCTAGAAACCCCATCTACGTCATGAAGCAGTCCTTTATTTGAACGTTTTGGTTGGGTCACTGTCCAAGTGTTTGCCTGACTTCTCTCCTCGCTCGCTCAACAAAATGTCGGACTGACGCCGTACTCAAGACATGCGATCGTGACGAACTAAATCAACCATGATTTCTTTCTTTAGCTGATGCTCAGAAAGAATTGAAGCGTAAATTCGAAGGAGAAGATAGAGATGAACATTTATAGGACGATCTGATAGAAAATAAAGGGAGCAATCAAGAGAGTGGCCAAGATGCTACTGTCAGTGAGTGATGCTGACTGTACAGATGTTAGCAGACGACAGATGACCGAATTAGCAGCAGAGCGACATTCTTGGCACGCAGCCAACGCGGTCTGATGAGAACTGAATCAAGTGACCGTGTGAGAGGGGTGAGGAGGAGGGGGGTGGGGGGGGGGTGTGTGTGTGGAGACTGAGGGGGCGTGGCCTCACATCCATCTTATCACTTGGAGAAGTCACAATGTATTGTGTATCTATCTCTTTAAAAAAAAAAAAAAAAAAATATATATATATATATATATATATATATACATATATATATTGTGGTTGTTCTGGTATGATTTTGTGTTTGCAGATATCCATTTGTCCAGAAAATATGTTGTTTTTGTGCAAATTACCTTGTTTTTTGTGAAAAAACCCTGGCAAATAGATTTCACTTAAATCTTATTTTCCTGGCAGCGAAAGGGTTGATAACAGATTAACAGTGTTATATTCTATTTATCTAATCTTA
Organism: Babylonia areolata; assembly: GCF_041734735.1. NCBI lineage: Eukaryota > Metazoa > Mollusca > Gastropoda > Neogastropoda > Buccinidae > Babylonia > Babylonia areolata. Next base: position 36,861,755 of record NC_134896.1, on the reverse strand, counting down.
AAATCATTTTTAATGATAAACACTGGGCAAGTGTTTCAGTATATGATCACAACCTAGACAAGGGAATGGAATACAACAAAAGTGTCACAAGAAGGTGTCAACATAGTCACTGTAAATCTATGTTAATCATGCAAAGATGTCCAATACCAACATAACAAAACAAATAAATAATAAACAAAACTAACAGAGGAACCCCCTCCAAAAGAAACAATAGCAGCTAACATCAACAAAGAATTTAACTTTATTTCATGAGTGAAGGAATGTGAAAAATCAGTAAGCTGAATAAAGTATAAACTTACCTCTACTTTGATTGTTTTTCCATCAAACTCTGTATCATTCAACTCTGTAACAGCTTTTTGGGCATCCTTCTCAGTCTGGAAATGCTGTAGAAATAGAAAAAAAAAAAAATCGTCCCATCTACTGATTAACAGATTTAATCTGAGTACATACACCATTACCAATTTTAGAAATATACTAATCACATGATAATAAAAAAAATTATACACTCCTATTAAAAAAAATAAAAATAAAAAAAAGCAAGAAAAAAAAGGAGTTTACTGCTGCTGCTACTGGTACATCTAAATAAACAATGTTCTTTTCAAACTGACAAACAAAAACACTGGGGAAAAACAAACATAATTCAACATTTTTTTAAAACTGAAACTTGAGGAAGAACAAATAACCAATTAGACAGATATCACATATATATGCACTCAAATGCTTTTCACTCACACTAGTCTCTCATTCTACAATGCAACACACAAATAAACTTGTAAAGGCTGACCCAAAACTATTAACAGTACAAATGGTAAAACATACCGAGCTGAACATGAAGTAATAGCCTATCATCACTGTTGCCTAAGCCGAATTTAATGATTGTATATCATGAGCAATAGCAAAAAAAAAAGAGTAATAATGCACAAACACAAGTGAGTACAGACCCACAGTACTATAAACAGCATAAGATTAAACCTTACCGCAAACCCATAATTTTTGATGACATCCATTTCAACAACGGTGCCAACAGTTTCAAACACCGACCGAAGTCTATCAACATCACAATCATCTGGAAGATTGCCGATGAAGATTTTAGTTCCAGGGGGCTGAAAAACAGAAACGATTACACTTTCAAAGTTTCAGTAAAATGTGATTACATGTGCTCATGCAAGAACACATGCATGTGCATTAAGTCAACTGTTAATTATTAAGCTTAGTTTAAGTGAAATGCATTATGTCTGACAAAGCAGCAATGACCCACAAAACTTTGAAATGACCTGTCAAAAATTAAGATGACAGGATATGTCTAATGGCATATATACTGTTTTTCCTGCCCACCCATCCCTAAAAAAAAAAAAAAAAAAAGAAAGGCTTTAATCTGGGGTAATAAATTTCAGAAAATTCTAGCACAGAAAACCATATGAGATACAGAACAAAGTTAAACTTTTTGTGAAGGAAAATGAGTTTGAATTCTAAATCCAAGCTTGTTTTATCCCAATTATTTTCAACCCAGATAACTATTCAAGCATTTCAAAGTGAAGATAGTAATTTTTATGCATAAAAAGGTCTACATCCACCTCCACATAATGATATCCAGGAAAACAACCAATCAAAATACAACTGGAAATGCATGCTTGTCTGATATATACCTGCAAAAGAAAATATAATAGCTCATGTGTTTATGATAATAATCACAACACTTGTACTACACTGAAGTCATGTAAGTGAATAACTGTCCCATCAATGACATGATATGTAGGTTTGGTCATGATAAAAGTCAGTCATGTTCTCAGAGTGTGAGCCGTCAAGCTTTTCTTACACCAAAGAGCGTTCCCCTTTAGAGGATGGAGTGCTTTAATGATTTTCCCTTCCTCCTAGTTGTCTGCTGTGCATCCAGTTTGTCTTCTCTATAAAAGCAACAACAAACCAACTCAGTCAACTGACCAGTGACAAAAAGTGTGAAAAAGAAAAGAAACAAAAAACAACAACAAAAAAACCCATGTCATTCCTGTCTATCATCTGTCCACCCTAATTTTAAGAAAATCATGGATGATTGGCTGTTGCCATTCCTGGTAGGTGATTACTGTAAAAAGACAGCTGCATGACAGGCAGGTGCCATGCCACCCTCTCCACCTTCTGTCTGGCCTTCAACCTGTTGTCTTTCACCAATCCTCTCTCTCTCCTCACCCTCTTCTCAAATTATGTGGAAGTCCTGTGCCTTCACTGTCAGTCATGGTCACTTGATCAGAAATTATGTCTGACTGGATAGATGGACTAAACGAAAGTGTGGAATGTTGATGTCAGTTTCCTCACTATCATTGCCATCACCTTCGAGTTTGAACCGATTATATTATAAGACAAGACAGATGCATCTCTCATTGTCGTAACTCATACATAATCATCAGCACAGCTTGCAAAGTTGTGTAAATCAGCTGATTGGGACCACTATCTTCACTTGACAAAGTGTCAGAGGCCTTTTTCTTTGGCATATGAGGCAAACCATCTATACACGCTCACTCCAAATGGTTCTGTTAGCAAATCATATTTAAGAAAAAAAGAGGTCTTCCATTTGACAAATTCTCACTTAAAATTAAACAGTATGTTTATAATCCTGGCACATTAAACTAACCATTCAAGTCTGTTTAAGGTTATTGACTCATTCAGTCAATGTACTTAACCCTGATATAGTAAAACTTAAAATATATGCAGGATGTCAGTGGATGTCTTATAATTATGGGCACTATGGCAACACTTTTTCCAGGACATCAGCTGATGTCTTATAAGCACTTAACCGGTTAATTAACAATCTTTAAAATCACTAGCCTCCAAAACCAAAAACACCTGGCAAATAGGAAGCACAAGACAAAATACTGCCCGGCAGTCGGTACTGAAGGAATTTTAATCTGATCATTACATTTCAATTTTTATACAAACATACATTTTAAAACACTTTTAATATTGTAGCAAAATGCATTCAACCGTTGGAAATTACACTTGAAATATAGCAGTTGGCAGGTCTAAAATTCTCATAAACACCATTACAGTGATGCCATTGCAGTTTAAATCACTACAGTCTGGATATTTTAAGCACTGGGTCAATTCTTTTTCATGCAGTCCTGAACATTGCCTTAACATGAATGCAGATGAATTCTTTGTTGCATGGCAAAGGTGCAGCTACTTTTTAAAAAAACCCAGAAAAGTAAACACACCAAAATCCCATGAATCAACATATGCTGACAATGATTTTCCATGGCAAATATCTACTGGGGGCTCTAGTATACATGTCTGTTTGTTCACTATCCTTTTATTTATTTTTAACCCCTTGGCTGCCAAAAAATTATAACAAGATAACTTGTCAGCGCAAGCGTGTACACTTCGTTGCCACAATGAGATTAACTGGTCATCGAAATATTCAGACTTTTCCTTCATTTGCATTGAGTTTGCTGACAAAAATACTGGTAGCTTTAGCTTGGGGAATCATTCTATTTCTAGAATCTATTCATAGCTAGAAAACCCACTATGTCATGAGGCAGCCCTTTATTTGAATGTTTTGGTGTTTGTAACCGGCTCCTTGCTCGCTCAGCAAAATGTCGGACACCGTGCTCCAGAGATGCGATAGTGGTGCACAAAATCAACAGACTGCTTTCGTTAGCTGATGCTAAAAACGGGGGCGGGGACAAAAATAGCGGCGATTTCAATACAGTTTTATTATTTTTATTTCATTATTATTATTTTATTTTATTTTTTATAAAGATTTCACGTTTTTTCCATGGCATAGACTGCGCAATCGGAACTCGTAGTTGCCCAGGTTTTCTTTCGCGCTAACGATGAAATTAAGTATTAAATGTCTGTGGCGCGAATCCATTTGCCACTGTCGGGTTGAAACGTGCTAGTGGACGCAGTGATGTCATTTTGACAGAAGTAACGTTCCGGAGTTGTGCTGATTATTGGCACTTTTTAAGTATATTGGTCAATATGTAACCTGGAAAGTTTTTGCGAATAAAACCTGTGTTACCTGTTAAAAACTAGACACGCGTGAGCACTTACCCCCATATTTCAATAAGCTTGTATTCGATTTGTAAAAGAAAATTCAGCGATTCCTAATGCACTCAAGAGCAATCCTGGTGAACTGAGCAGGTGAAGCGGAAATGACGTTTCTCGAGTCTTTGTACAGAAATTCGCAGAGATGTGTGTGTGTGTGTGTGTGTGTGTGTTCGTTCTTAAGTTTAACGTCTTTTCACTGTAAGTGATATTAGATGAGGGTATGAAAAAAATCGAGTGGGAGGAGGGGAAGTGGGGGGTTGGGGGGGAATTACTGTGTACGCATGCGAGTAAGTGAAAGTGTGTGTGTGTGTGTGTGTGTGTGTGTGTGTGTTTCATATAGAAAATGATTGATTTAAGTTTTTAGAGGAGGTGCAGGGTAATGTGTGTGGTGTGTGTGTGTGTGTGTGTTGGAGCTCATGTACGTTTATATGTATTTGACTGTGCTTTCATATCTGTGAAACTGCATGTTCGGTGCATATCTGTTATGCATGTGTGGGTGTATATGTGAATGTGTGTCTTCATGTTTTACATCTATTTGCTTATTTAACTTTTTTTTTTTTTTTTTTTTTTTTTTTTTTACATTATAGTTATTATTTATTTTTATTTATTTATTTGTGTAAGCTTATCTATCATTTATTCACCTTTTTTTTCTCAAGGCCTGACTAAGCGCGTTGGGTTACGCTGCTGGTCAGGCATCTGCTTGGCAGATGTGGTGTAGCGTATATGGATTTGTCCGAACGCAGTGACGCCTCCTTGAGCTACTGAAACTGAAACTTAAGTTTTGTTAAAAAAAACAAAACAAAAAAAACCCACAAAAAAACAAACAAACAAACCAATATAACATATTTCTAATGAAAAACTAACAACTATAACAGCGAACCAAATGGACTATTTAACAAGGAGTTGAAAAAGTCATACATTAGCAATGGACTGCTGAAGATCGTCAACACTGAAGATGATTTCAGTTCGGGGATTTGCCACTTTAACATATCGCAAGTTGGTATATGATCGGCTGTTATGTGAGCACCACAGATGCAAGAAACATTACTGACATATTTTGTCCTAATAATTTGTCCTCATAATTTTCCATCTGCAGATTAGAGAAATGATTTGCATCTTATGAAAATCATTATGGTAATGTATTCCCATGAAACCATACATTTTCTGTATGTTCTTATGTAACTCCGAGTTACCGGTGTGTTTTTCCTCAAATTTTGACCACTGGGCTTTTTCTACCATGGTGTAACATTCCTGAAGTGAAAGCGAAATATTTAAATCTAACTCCTTCGTGGAGCTTCTAGCTCCTTTTTTTTTTTTTTTTTTTTAAGCTAAAATGTCAACTTTTTCATTATAGTAAAAAACCGCAATGATAAGGAATCCAGCAAAAGGTTATGTGAGAGTCTCTTAGTAAGAGTTCGTGAATCAAATGGTTAATTTCAATTATGAGTTCATACCTAACCGTTTCTTTTATAAGTTCAATAGCGTGAAGAACTGATTTAGAATCAACACAAAATAGAATCTGAAATATAGTTTTCGGAAAGGATATCATGAAATTTAACGCCATTAGAATTGCTATGAGTTCAGCTGTGAAGATGGACTTCAGTATTCTCCTCTCCCAGTTGAAATGAGTTTTGAAAGTTAAGGTCTGGAATAACGAAAGCAGCACCAGCTCTATCATTTACAACAGACCCGTCTGTAAATATCTTTAGATGATTAAGGTATTTCTCTTCCAAATGGATTCGTACATGCGATGTAAGTAAATTTATGTTGTCATCTTTGGTCAGATCAGTGTGATCGATATCAAATTGCGCTCTTTGAATATCCCATACAGTGTGTGTGTGTGTGTGTGTGTGTGTGTGTGTGTGTGTGTGTGTGTGTGTGTGTGTGTGTGTGTTCTTTCTTTAACGTCTTTTCATTAGTTGACTGAGTTGATAAGATGTGTCGTGTTTGCGTCCGAGTGTTTTTATGTGGGAGGTGGGGGTGGGGATGGTGAATAAACTGATGGGAATGTACAGGGTGGAATCAACAATCCATAAATATCTGTTTTACAGCAATCAACAACAAGAACAACAACAAAAATGTGAAGTTAAATATCTTTAGGTCGCACAATCAAACACTCATACTGGGCTATGTAACAGGTATTCAGCCGGCAATTGTTTTAACAATAATAAATACCTGAACATTATTTCTTTTGTGTTTTGTTTTGAAAAACTACTAACTCTATATGACTTCGGAAGATAACAGTCCTTTGACACTGAAAGCATTCAGTCTTATGCGAAACACAACTTGAGAGAGGTTACCATCGTCTGTAACAGTACGATAGGAATTCCATATTTTTTTTGGTACTATTCCTCTGTGTGTGTATAATATATATATTATATGGTGGATATCTACATTGTGGAAACTCTAAGGTTGCATCAGGGTAGTATTGTTAGTACCGAACTGTTGTGGATTATTTTCGACTTACCCCTGTGCCATCGAGGATCCTGTTACGGCATAAGCCTGAGCGCATAGTGTATTCTACTGAGTGCCCATGGCCTGAGACTGAACGCCACGGCTGATGATTCGATGCCTCGACGGATCTACCAGCATACTGTCATGTTACCACACCTTTGGAAGACATTGTCAGGAATGGCTACAGAGGGTTGAACTTGTGCAGAAGTGAAATATTTATGGAGAAGACAAAGATAAGAGGTTTTTTGCCGTTTTTTTGTTTTTTTTTTAATAGTTTTTTTCCCCACAGACACAGACTCAAAATAAGATTAAAAGAAAATAAAAAGGGAAAAGAGTACTGCAAACATTCACACTGAGACTTCAAGCCCGATCACTGATATCAGTAGAAAAACTGACAACCATGCAGCACGTGACACACTGAAACGGTGTACGTCCACTCATCAGTGTAAATCAACTCAAGATGAATCAAAACTGACTGACTCAATGAACCTCTTACAAAATGTTGAGTTAGTGATGGGGACTGAGTCACGGCCACATCGGGTGGCACGGTCTATATAAAACTCCCGGCACGGTTGCAAGAAATTACCGTACGTGGGTGTACCGTGCAGCTCGTGACACTGAGTGGTCTGACTCCATGCCAACCGGGCCGGCGCAGACTGATGTCAAACCAGGAAATCGGAAAGCGAGCTGACATATTCACTGATCGTGCGCAGTTTGCAGAGTGGCTCACACTGGCAGGGCTCTACACCCGGCCGAAATTCCTTCTCCATAACAGCAACCTCCACGAACTTGAATGAGCAACCCCTCCCGCCCCCCCCCCCCCCCCCCACCTCCCCGGCCCACGCCCCCCAAAAGAAAAGAAAAGAAAAGAAAAAACAACAACAAAACAACAAAACAACAACAACAAAAACAAAAAAACCCACACAAAACGACAACAACAAAAAACAATAACAACAACAATAACAAAGGTACAACAATACAGCAACAACCCCCCCCCCAAAAAAAAAAAAACAACACAAAAAAAACCCAAAAAAACAAAAAACCGCGGCAAACAACAACAACAACAACAGCAACAACAACAACAACAACACACACACACACACAAAAAGACAACAACAAAACTGAGAACGAACAAACAAAAGCCCGCATCAAACACCGGATAGTCTTGAACTGAAAGGCGTACGCCAATACAAGTCCATAAACTTTACTGATCAAGTTTTTTTTTTTTTTCCACTTGAAACTGGAGATCTATAATGATAAGGGAAAAAAAAATTTAAAAAAAGAAAAGGGGTGGCTGAGTAGTCTCTCGATCAGTACCTTAAGAATCAAGGCCACAGTCGCTGGAAAAAAAAAGAAAAAAAAGTAATACTCTGTAGTAATATTTCTCTTTCTTCTTCTTGTTCTTGTACTTCTTCTTTTTTTCTTCTTTTTTTTTTAATCAGTGTAACTGAATTAATTGTGTTATCTGTTTTCATTCTCTCTAAAGGTTTGTCTGAGAAACTGTATTGTGTGACAGTACATGTGAGCTATAGTGGAACCTATGCATTTTCTTAAAAAAAAAATTTTTTTAATAAAAAAAAGGACGCAGAATTCTCTCCCTTCGACCATTGTTCTTTTACCACTGTGCCAGCAAAGATCCAAATCCAAAACGGTTCCCACATAAATGTTGAGTTAAAAAAAAAAAAAAAAAAAAAAAAAAATTCTGGGCCACTTTACAGAGTGATGTTAAAAGAAAGTAAAAGTAAATAAACAGATTGAAGAAGAAAAAACAAGAACAAACACCAAAGACAACTAAACACGACGTACCACTCAATTACTGACCAGCGAAACAACTGGACTAGATGCGTACGGTGATAACAATTATACAACAACAACGGGAGCAGCAAAAGCAACAATAACTACAGCAACTACTAGTACTACAGTACTACTGTGAATTTATATATTCTGGCTCTGAATTAATAAGGCTCTATTACAAAAAACGGCCGGGAACGCTGACACACACACACACACACAAACCGTCTAACATCACTTAATTACCTTAAAACGACGTTAAAGTAAAACATAGACACTAATATCTAGAAGATTGAAATAAGAAGAAGAGTTGATTTACACTGGGAGTTGCTTGAAGACAGCTGCAACGGGCATGAGAAGAGAAAGAGAGGGCTTTGTTCTATAAAATTGAGGGTGACAAGCGGTCGAGAGTTCGACTCGGACGTTGGGAGAGTTTGAAACAAATGAACTGCGAAGTACATAAGTAACCGGTTATATTTTCTGAAATGTGCTCTAGCCTGCTGCCTCACGTTTCTGTGGGATGCGGTTGCAAGGGATTGTCTGCATTGGGGTTACATGTGTGTGTATTCGCCGAATAATACTGAAGTCATTTTACTTTTATTTACTTGTTCTTCAGCTAATCAGTCTCTTTCGTTTTATATAAAGTGTCTTGCCTCTGTCTCCGTCGCTCTTGATTTAAAAACAACTGACAACCGAACAGTAGAAGAAACTGACGAAGTCAAGACTGGGTAGGGAATTTTTTTTCAGTCTCTGAAGACTTACAGAGGAGACCGGAGAAATCAGGGCATGAAATATACTGATAGAAAAATTTTCGTGAATATCCTGTTGGGAATATCTAATTTCTAGTTTTGTTTTTCTTTTCCTTTCTTTTTTTTCCGGTTTTTTTTTCATGTCTTTCCTCCTCCAATTGTTGGCTTTTATTTTTTTCTATATTTTTCTTTCTTTCTTAAAAAAAAAAAAAATATTGTTGACACTTGAGTTGATTCACCATCGTCTGCTTGTTTCAGAATCCCTATATCCCATCCCCTTATCATTGTCGTAACATAAGGTGGGTTTCCGCATTGGAAAAAAAAAAGGAAAAAGAAAAGAAAAGAAGAAAAAGAAAAGAAGTAAACCTGCAGATGTTGTGTGGATGAGCCCGAGTCTGAACCAAACTTTCTCGAATTTCCGGCAAGAAGACTAGAACACAACTTCCTCACAGAGACGCGGCGACGGACCCAACGGAGCGGTTGCGTTTTGGTGCTAGATCTTCAATTAACTGTAGCGTCGAAATGTCTGGCGTGAGTGCTTAATTTCAGGATTGTATAGAATCCATTAGCAGGTTTCCAAACTGTCAATCAATGGTCGTGTCGACGGGGAAGGGCGCGTGTCCGGTGTCGTTCGATCACGGTGATCGTGGCAAACGGGCACAACACGACGGTTTAGAACGATAGAATGTTCATTGGACATTGGAAAAAAAGAAAAAAAGAGAATGAAAGAAATACACATATCCTTGCATCCCTTTACTTTTCATACAGTTTTGTTGTCTACGCTATTTGCACAAAATTTATGCGATTTGATCTGTCAGCAGAGTTATAGATCAGATCGGATGAGTTTTCCGAGTGAAAGGGGGAAATAATTGATGTGCTGAAACGTGGAAATGTCTGATTACAGGAATGAGTACAAATGGGATGGATTCAGACTGAAAGTCTTGAAGATGTGTTCTTCTTCTTCTTTCCCTTCTCTACCGCCTTCATCACATGAAGATTCTGGTTGAGAAGTCAAACATTGACAGAATAAAAAGTGGGATGGGAGGGGGGAGGGAATTTTTTAAATTTTTTTGTTAATAAATAAGACCATAATGCTTAAATAAAAAGTGTGAAAAGGACTGAGGGCCTGCTTCACTCATTGGGGAAACAATTTGTATGATTTTGAATTTAAAACTGAAATCTAAGAAACTGGAAAGTACATGATTTAAAAAAAAAAAAGTTGTGTGAGATTTGCCTTCACATACCTTTCTCAGCTGGGAAACACAACTCACAATACCTTAGTTACACTTTAGTCTAGTTACACTTTAGTCTGTTCATGATTGTGAGTTTTGTTAACTCAGTAGAGTGCCAATCTCAAGGTAAAGGCTGCATGGAGAAGGCTGTGAATGTGGGGAAAATGTAACTTGGATTATGAAGGCAAAATTGACAGATCCTGGACATGCAAACATAAATAAATGTGCACACACTCAAGCAGTGACAAACATTTATACAATGACATATGTACATACATGAACGTCACAAATATACACATACACACATACACGTGCACACACATACGCACACACACACAAACACAAAAACACGCATCACCACCACTTACCAGGAAGAATTACAAAACAAGAAGAATTAGGAAGAAAAAAAAGAGTATGCCAGTGAGAACAATCCTTCAACTGGCTGCTCTGGTCTTGATGGGCTTCTTTTGCCTCATTTATAAGGACATAGATGAAAGGTTGAGAATTTTGTAATAGACAATTCTGAACAAACACAGAAACCATTATTCCGAAGTAGAATGCTACCTCAAAGTTATTGTGAGTTTTTTTTTTAATGGACAAATTGATAATATATTCTGCAGCTGCCAAGGAAAGCTTTGACAGCAGAAGCTGTGATATGCAAATTGTTCTTAAAAAATCACATTGAATTATTTTCTTTCTATTTGGTTATAAATAATAATTATCCATAATTATTTATTCCTAGTGTACAAGGAGAGAGATGATTCTTAGGAAAAAAGAAAAAGAAAAAAGTGACACCTGTGTGTGATACATATCTTGGTGTTTGAACTTGAAAGATGCATTATGTATTTTATCAGTAGAAGCCTCAACAGAATATGCATTATTGAATTTATTCCCTCTCATCTGGTTAGTTATAATACTTTCAGAGTCATCTAAAGGCTAAATAGTAAATACTTTTATCTCCTCCTTGATCATCTTATCGACCACAAGTGAGTGTTCATTCATAAATGAAACTTCATTCATAAATGCGGACTGAACTGCCAAAACTATGACAGTGAAAGCGAAAACTGCCTAAATTGATAGTTGCAGAGAAAGCAATGTTGATTGGATTAATGTTGATTAAATTAGCATGGTTATTCTTCTGGCTGCAGAGTTAATCCATAATGAATGTTGTAATGATGAGCAAAGGCTTCTGGAAGGGAAGGAGTTAAACCTAAACAGAAGGTTCCCACTGTGGAGCAGTGGCTGAGTAGTTAAACTGAGAGACAGCATTTACATATATTACAACAACAATTGATCTGAAATCAGTATGAGCAGACAGCATGTACTTGCATGTGCTTAGAGCTGATAGATAAATATATCAATTGTAAGAAGAGCAGTCACTGGAAAAAAAAAATCTGTTTGATTTTTTAGATTTACTTTGATGAATATGCAAAAGTATATATGAACTGGCTGGTTAAAAGAAGAAAAAAAAAGAAAAAAAAGAAAAGAAAAAGTGTCACCAGGGGAGAGCAGCCTGAATATCACTCAGAAGAAATATGTTGCAATGTGCTACAGTATACAACCCATAACGTCTTTCAGACTTTGATATGAGGGTAGGGAGTAATGAGGCATCAAATTTCAAGAAACATACAATATAAATATTAAACAACCAGGTCACCTCTTTTTTTTTTCTCCAAGGCCCTTCTGGAAAAAACACTACATAGTTTTGAAAAGAAGGTGTTCCTGTATATGGTTATGTATGCTCAAAAAGAAAAAAAGAAAAAGAAAAAAAAAGAGGTAAAAATACTAAGATGAATTTGAACCTTATTTCATGTTCTTGATAACATTTTATTATTTAACAAAAGTACTAGAAAATTGGGGGAAAACTGGATTCTTAATCAAATCTGATCTGTTCCAGATTGAGAGTACTTAAAACACACACACACACAGGCACACACACAAAACAAAGCAAAAAAACAAAACAAAACAAAAACAAAAAAAACAAAACAAAACAACAACAACGGTTAAAACGATCTTTCTTCTGCAAATACTGAATGTCATCAAAAGGCATGCCTGTGTACTGTTTTTCTCCATTTTGTTTTGAATGATACTGCAAAACACTCACACACACACACACACACACACACCCAACAGAATGATAACAGAGAGATAAAAATGTCTTGTTTTTGAGCACATGATGCTTTCTCCTGTATCCAAAATATCCTCCGCTTACTGTCCCCACCTCTTTGGATGATGTTAGACTTTATGGGGAGTAATTGTAGCCAGTGAAAGGTGATGCAATCAGGCTTACTGAAACCTTTTTAGAATTAAAAAAAGAATATATATGGGTTGAGTGTTCAACAGTTTCAATTAATAATACCCACCCCCCCACCCCCGCCCCCCAACCGTCCCCCTGCCCTGTTGATTTTGATATGTATATTTATGTATGTATCGTGGCAACTTGTCAAAATGGTCTCACATTAGGCCAAGTGTAATTTCATATTCATATGTCTCATTATAATTTTACATATTTGTATTCGCACAGTATGCACTCCTGCATATTTACATGTGCCTATGTACGACCACCACACACCACACATCGACACACACCAGCACAGATGCACATTTGTATTTTTAAAGATTATTTTGGCTATTCAAATATACCCACTGAACTGTAGAAATTGCACACAAGTTTGACACACACGCACTCACACACGCATACACACACACTCACACTCACACACACCAACACTTATTTTCGCAAGCTATTGATTGATAGAAAACAAGCTGCTCTTCTTTTTGGTTGGTTTGATTTTAAAAAGATCCATTGGGATGATATATTGGCCCAAGTTAGGAGGATATGGGAACACATTTCATGTAGAAATGATATACTATATTTGTCAAGATTACTCATGTATTCAAGTCTTCACCTCCCCCACCCCCACAGAGTACAGTGCAGTACAACAGAGTACACAACACAGCAACCTAAGTGACACAGCATCGTGACATCAAAAGAAAGAAATCAAAACCTCTCTCTCTCTCTCTCTCTCTCTCTCTCTCTCTCTCTCTCACAGCAAAAACAACAACAACAAAGAAAACAAAAAACAAACAACAACAGCAAAACAAAGAAACAACACTCACACCCCCACACACCATAACACACAAAAACAACAACAAACATGCATACTCACTCAAACATACAAACATACACACACACACTTCTTTCACATACTGTATAAAAGTATACTGTATAAAATTAGTGTGGCCTGATTCATACACACAGCACACACACACACACACACACACACACACACACACACTGATGCAGCACAAATTTTTTTCACACTGTATATAAAACAGATGCATATATTTGCATTACTGGCCTGATTCAAATGACAGAGGCACACACCATGAGAACAGAAATCCTTATTTTTGATAAACTGAATGAGCAAAATGATGGTGATTTTATTCCTTGAGTTTTATTTCTTTCGTACAGTACCCCATGGATTCAGGCCCTTGACTTTTCAGTTCATGCTGTGTGTGTGTGTGTGTGTGTGTGTGTGTGTGTGTGTGTGTGATGCATCAGAATTGAGATACAAACCAGAGCCTATATTTTTTAGGAAAATCAATTTCAAGGGCAGAAATGCTTTGAGACACACAGACACACACACACACACACACACACACACACACACACACAGAGATCAACATTGTAAATGATAGAAATATTTCAATTAACAGCTGATGCAAAGAAGATTTTAGGTTAACCATGGTCATCAGGCATTTGATTGATTGTTTTAAAGGACCAAAGAAAATTTATAACTTAATCTTTCTTGGTTTTTGCAATTCTACACATATAGAAATAGATAAATAATAAATCTATAAATTAATATTAGACATATATTTTATCATATTTGATTTTATTCTTTCACTTTCAAAACTTAGTCTCAGAATTTAGAAGTTCAAAATACAGGTTCTTTCGCTGATTTCTCATCATGAAAAAGCTGTCACTCAGAAACCTTTTTTTTTCAACTGTTGATGTTGACTGCAAACCACATTAAAAGCAAATCTTAATGCTATACTTTCAAAGACTTTCAAGTTACTTTTTCCCCGGAATGAAAGAACAGTCAAGCTAGGAGAGTAAAGTATAAAAGGTACACAACTTCAACTCAGTGTTGCTTATGCTACCAATTCAGCTAGGTATACATGTAAATAAAAGGTATGTAGGAGCAAACCCACTTTCACCTTGATATGATTATTTGCCCAATAAAAGCATGGTCTTACCAGGTGAAAAATCACACACTGGTGTGTGCCCTTAATAATCATAATAATAATAATGATAACAGTATTTATATAGCGCTTCTTAACACAGTAAAATCATTGGAACTCCTGTGACTGTGAGGGGCTTTGAAAAAAAGCATTTAGTTCAACCAGTAAACAGTCACAAGACTTTGCAGATGATAGTGGAGTGGTGGTGTAGAGGTGATGCGCCCAACTAGGAAGCAGTTGTCCACAAGCACAAGTCCTGTTATGATATATATATCAGGATTTTTACTCCCACCTTGACTCGACTCTGACTTGAGTGGTGGACTGAGTGGTAGTCATTCAGGTGATATGATAGAATAGAATAGAATAGAATAGAATAGAATATGTCTTTATTACCAAGTGTACTGGGGTCACAAGGAATATTGGGGGTGGGGGTGGGGTGGGGGATAGAACATAACAATATATGAACATAAATTGAAAATCATACACAAACACACATACAGTAGAAATAAGATACATACAAGTGCATATCAATTTAAAAACTTGTGCATACTCACACATGCACGCACTGCACACACACACACACACATGTTTGATGATCTACGGTTCAGAGTGCAGCATGCACTTGGTGCATTTAAAAGAACCTGCAGTAACAAAAGAGTTGTACCTGGCAAAATTCTGTAGGAAAAAAAAAAATCAAATTTGATAGTGGATAGAAAAAAAAAAGAAGAAGAAAAGGTGGTGCTGCACTATGGTGACACACCCTCTCCCGTGGGGAGAGCAGCCTGAATTTCACACATAGAAATATGTTGTGGCAAAACAGTAATATGATGAATACAATACAATATTGTACGATACAATACAGCACAAAACAATTCAATACAATACCATGCAATACAATACAATACAATACAATACAATACAATTACAAGACTCTGAAAATGAGACCAAAGTTTGGTTCTGAAATTAGGTGCAATCTGATTTTGAATTGCTGAATCACTTATTTATCTGTTTATTTATTTTTTGTCTATTTATTTATTTATTTATTTATAGGTAAAACAAGAGAAAATGAAAAAAATAGTTAAACAAGAGAGAATGAAGCAATGTAGAAATTATACATGCAGTAGCAATCTAATGGATGAAAATGGGACCAGTACAAATCTTGATTGAGGTATCTATTATTATACAGAATACTTTGCTAAAATCAAAATATGTGGCACACCACTCCTCTTCCTTTGTTCTTTCATTCAAACTGCACACACATAAAGAATTTTTCTTCTCTTCTACACCCTCATCCCCTTCCCTTCAATCCCCCCCCCCCAGGCGCCCCCCCCCCCCACCCCCCCATCACTCTTTCCAAGGTACACTTGTACATGAACATAATCAATGCTACCGTTCTGCAACTATTTTGCTGAAGAATATTAAATAGGCAGGAGCTGTATCTGAACCACTGAAGAAAAACTGAGCACAGAATAGCTGTGCGCAAACTTTGGGTAAATGCACATGATCTCCATGTATATGCAGAGGCAGACAAACAGGTACAGGAAAATATGCAAGATTATGTAAACCTTATGGATTTTTTAGAAGATGAATATCATGTTCTTGACAAATTTGGTGGATAAAAACATTTAAGAGAAGCTTTAATGATATATAATGTATGAATTAACAAACTTTCACTGATTAGGTCAGTCACTAACATGTGTATATTCACCCCCCTATACAGCCTCGACTTACCCAATGCATATAAGAGTATTTCAAACTGTCATGCCACGTTATTAATCACACATCTTTGTTCGGTTGGTTTTTGCCCTTTGTACTGTAGTGTCTTTAAACCTTCATTTATCATTTCATAATTTCCATGATAAATACATATGACGATGATGGTTGTATTTATATTTGTCACACTGCATAACCTGAGCAGCAAATGAAAATGCAGCATTGCCAGCTTTGTTGGATTTTAAGTAGACTACCACTCCTTATATAGTTAGAAGGAAAAAAAACAAACAAACAAAAAAAAACAAAAACAAAACAAAACAACAACTGAAGGGACAATGACATCATATTTGATAGATTTGTTATGTAACTCTTTCTTTTTTCATAATTCACATGTGCACTCAAAACAAAGTGAGCGTGTATTAGCCGTTTGAAATGTTCATTTTAACTGTCTTGTGTTGCAGAAAGTTAATACCAAGCTGTTCATTGGGAATCTTCCAGACTACTGCAAAAGGGATGAGCTGCTGACCAAGTTTGAAAAGTTTGGCAATGTTGTTGAATTTGACATTGTCAGCAACTATGGTTTTGCTGTAAGCATTATTATTATTATTATTATAATTTTTTTTTACCTAGTTCATCATGTTTTGATTTAAAAAAAAAAAAAGAAGAATTAAAAAAAAAAAGAAGCAAATGTGTCTTTGCTGTAAGTATTTCGTAACCTAGTTCATTATAGTTTGAAATGGGTCTGGTGATGATTGACCTGGTTAGAATGAAGACACTCACTGACAGGGATGTGTGTGCTTAGATACCTGTACTTGAGTATTTAGTATGAATTGATGGGGTGTGCTTGCACATGTGCATGAGTGGACTTGCATGTGTTCATGCATGTGTTTCTATTGCAGGAGGAGAAGAAGAAGATCTTCAAGAGATATTTGCTTATTTTGTTATTTGACTAAAGTTCATACTGCTAAGTTTAACAAATAACAGCCCTTACAACAACAACTACACACACACACACACACACACACACACACACACACACACACACACACACACACACACACATCATTTAAGCAAATAGAAAGATATATATATAAAGACATAATGAATTGCTCCAAAACTGACTAAGCACTGGGAAATTTGCGAAAGAAAGAAAGAAAATCTTGAAATTTGCCAGGCAGTAGTCAAAATCTGCCCCTGGATATCCTACACTTAGATTCATGGGGACACACAAGCAAACACACACACACACACACACACACACACACACACACACACACACACTGTGTCATCAACAGCATGAAGACCTATTTGGCTTCACTGTTTCAGCACTATGAGAAACCAGATGAAGCCAGGGCTGCAGCGGATGCACTGAACGGTTCCAGCTACAATGGCAACACACTGAGAGTGGAGGTCAGCTTCTGTGCAAGTCCTCCTCCTTAAGTTCAGGAAACAGGACAGGGTTACTTACATTGAGCGAACGTGTGAACGTGTATCTGCATGTTTTACATTTATTTGCTTATTTATCATCATTGTAGTCTTTTGTGTGTGTGAGTGTGTGTGTGTGTGTGTGCGCTCGCGCGCGCTTAGAGTTGACTTCATCAAGATTTTGCGCCTTATAGATATTATTATTATTAGAAGTAGTATTTTTATGTATTTATCAATTATTTTTTATTTATTTTATTTATTTCTTTTTTTTATATATTTTTTTCTTTTTTGTTATTTTATTTTATTTATTTATTTATTTTCTCAAGGCCTGACTAAGCGCGTTGGGTTACGCTGCTGGTCAGGCATCTGCTTGGCAGATGTGGTGTAGCGTATATGGATTTGACCGAATGAAGTGACGCCTCCTTGAGCTACTGATACTGATACTGATACTGATACCAATAAGTTTGCTTATTATCCATTCTCTGGAATAAGCATACAACATTCTTAAAGCTGACCAAAATTTGTGCTACAAAGATCACTTATGATGCAACCCAGCCCTGAATAGGATTACAACTGCATAGGTAAACAGAAGGGAGTTAATATGCTGAGGAAGGCTACTAGCTGCAAGTACTTTTGATTTCTCTTGCTGGGGTGGAGTAGTGCTTTCGTACAAGACAGAAATCATACCCCTGCTGAAGTCTGTATCGGTGGGTCACGATAAGTGTGTTAAATCAAACATAATTTTAGGAAAATGTTTCCTTTGTGTTCTGTAAAGTTTGAAGGCTGCTGATCTGTTTGAAATGGTTATATAATATCGTTACTCTGTGTTTTGTGTGCAAGGCACACCATAGTTCACAGTTTTATGTTCAGGACCTCTGTAAAAGGGTAATGTGTGTTGAGTTATATTTGTTGTCCACAGTGACATTCACCTGAGAAAGGGTTATGAACATTGGGATATATTTTAGCCAACCATTATGTTTAGTTTCAGTATTATTTTTATTATTATTGTTATTTTATTTTTATTTTTTACAGATTTCTCACAGCAAAGTTCGACAGAGGCCTGGTATGGGTGACAGAGAAGGTTGTTACCGGTGTGGCAAAGAGGGACACTGGTGAGTATCCTAGACTATTCTTTGTTGTATGGAATGCTGACTCATCTGATTGTAGACATGTCAGAGGGTGTAAGATGGTGTGTTTTGAATATGATTATGCCCTTGCTCGTTTTGCTCAGCGGATTCATTCTGAATATTTGAGGGTCCCCGGTTTGAACCTCGGTGACGGCGCCTGGTGGGTAAAGGGCGGAGATTTTTCTGATCTCCCAGGTCAAGATATGTGCAGATCTGCTAGTGTCTGAACCCCCTTCATGTGTATATGCACGCAGAAGATCAAATACCCACATTAAAGATCCTGTGATCCATGTCAGCATTCGGTGGGTTATGGAAACAAGAACATACCCAGCATGCACACCCCCAAAAACGGAGTATGGCTGCCTACATGGCAGGGTAAATAAACAAAACGGTCATGCTTGTAAAATGTTACATGTCTGTCTAAGTGTGTATGTGTTGGTTTTTTTTGTTTGTTTGCAACTCAGTGTTGGTGAGACCCTTTGTGTTTGTGTTTTTGTACTGCTTGTGATCATCAAGGAGAATTCATCCTGAACTGGCACACAGGAAAGTAGAAGTCAGATGTTGGGGTTTGCTTGCTTGAAGCCAAATTGTGATGTAGTGATGAAATCTTACTGAAAATGAGAAAAGAGTTTAGATTTGGACCACAGCCTGAGTTTGGCAGTGTGTGCAGTTTGGTAATTTACTCTGTGATTTGATTATTCCAGAAAGGAAGTGTTTTTCTTTTGGTTTTGTAAATGTATGTTAATTGATTTCTGCATTCTCAGTAATTCTTGCACAGCAAGATTTGTTTCAGTCCATGAGAAAGGAAGAGTGATAGCTAAATGCATGGTTGTCAGTTATATTCACAGTTGTTTCAAACAAGTTCAAAGGATGATGTTAAGTTTAAACTGTATGAAAAAAAAGAAAAGAAGAATTATGCCCAAAAGTGAATATTTGAATGTATTTGAAACTTAAATGTATTTGAATAAGAATCAACTGATTAAACTTGGAGAGAGAGAGAGAGAGAGAGAGAGAGAGAGAGAGAGAGAGAGAGAGAGAGAGAGAGAGAGCAGTTGATTCTCAGTGTATTAATCTGTATTTTACAGGTCAAAAGATTGCCCAAGGGGGTAAGTTTATTTTATGTTTTATAGTATTTTTTATGTTGATTTTTATCCATTTAGCTTTTATGAACACACACACACACACACACACACACACACATGCAAACAAACGCACACATGAAAATGCATGTGTACTTGCACATGCACATGCACATACACATGCACAGTCATACAGACCTACATGCTCGTACACACACAAAGCAAAAGTCAAACTTGGCTGAAACATCAGTTATAATTTTCTGTTTCTTAGTGTGTGCTTTTATGTCATACTGTTCTTTATTGATTTGGATTTTTTAAAAGTTGCTGTTGGTTTAATTCAAATAGTGATGGCAGAATATGTTTATTGGGAATGAATATTTTGTTTTATGTGCACATGAAGAAAAAAAAAGATGTCAGAGTCGTATATATATATTAAAAAAAAAAAAAGAAGTGAATCAGCAGTCATCTCAGCTATGAATTGTTACAGTGTAAATTTTTACAAATTCCATTATGATAGAACTTTGCATTTCAGTTTGAGGCAGTGTTAAACTAAAATAGGACTGTTGTTCATTTTTCTGTCTGGTAGACTGATATCAAAGAAACGTGATTTTTGTGAAACACACACATTTTGTGGTTGATTAAAAAGAATAAAAAATCTCAGCAGTTAACATTCTTAATTTTATTCAGTTATCATTGTGGAAAATGTGAACTGAAATAGAGAAGGGTTTCATTATACAGTTTTTATTCTCTTTTTGGGGGAAGTGGGGAGATATCATTTTGGCTGTGGACAGAAAGAAAACTGAAAAGTCAGAACCAGTAGTTGTACAGTGTTTTTCTGATATATATATATATATATATATATATATATATATATATATATGGATGAATTGCCTGTAGTTTGTTTACTTCCTGTAGAAATAATCAGAGCAAACATAAAATGCAGCATTTTACATAGGCCATGGTAAGACCAGGAACAATTATTCTTTTGATGTCTTAATTTTCTGTTTCTAGTTGTATAATAATACATGTTGTGTCCCTCTCTTGATTTTTTCAAAAAAAAAAAAAAAAAAAAAAAAAAAAAAAAAGACTTACACAATGGTAATTACTTTTGTAATGTAAACCTTTTGACCATTCTTATTTTCCAGGCCTCGGCGGCCGAGGCGGGACTATCGTGAAGACCCGTATGAAGATGACCCATACTACCAACGAGATCCGTACGAGGACCCGTACTACAGATCTCGCTACCTCCCACCTCCCCCATCGTACAGACGCTACGACCCTTACTATGACCCCTACGATCGCCGACCTGTGCCTTCCCGCGACCCGTACATGAGAGAGAGGGTTCCCGACCCGTATGCTCGTGCCGACTCGTACTACTATGCTCGCCGATCTCCCCCTCCCAGCTCTGGCTCTGTGTCTGCGGCTGCCGCCAGTGCAGCCAGCTCAAGGTATGCTGGTGTCAAGTGGTGCACACAAATCATACTTTGAGTGGGGGTTGTGTATTGGTTTGTGTGGGTGTGTGAAAGTGATGGGTTTGCAAAACTTTCCTTTCTGTTCCTGTTGATGTTTTTGTTATCTAAAAAAAAATTTTTTTTGGGGGGGGTGGATGGTGGTTAGGTATTTATTGAAGGGTAAGGGTGGGATAAAGGTGAAATAAAGAAAGGAGATATTAGATTAGCTGGCTCTAACACTCTTTAGGCTGTGTTTTTCTTATTGTGTGAACAAATCAATAATAATTGACGAACATTCTTTAAACTGTCTTGCTATAGTTTGAGAAAAACAATGATTAGTAATCAGTAGTCATTAAACTGTCTTGCTGTGTGTGAATTAGCATGTGAATATTTATATTCTCAGTATCCATGTATATAGATGGGCATGCAAGGGTAATTTTTGTGTGTGTGTATTTTGTTTATATGTATGTGGAAGTGAATTTGTGCATCTGCTGCATGCATAGTTATAGACCATACATTACTTCATCAATATCAAAGTTAACTAAATTCATCGTTACTGGCGTGGTAATTTTAATCAGTAGCTTGTGCAGCAAGGCGGAAAATTTCACATGTGGACAGTTTACAAAGATGGCTAGATACATCTTTCAAATATACCATGCTTGCACAAGTGGAAATATTCATGCAGATATAAATATGCGCATATACTGATATAGACAAATATGTGCACATGATCATTTTGTGTGATATTAGTTTTTAGATTTTTTTTTCATGGTAAAAAAAAAACCCAACTGACCCTGCAAGAGCTTAACTCTTCCTGTGGAGTATGCTAATATCCTTTAAAAATGTTTCTTTGTTTTTTTAAAATTGCAACAATATGTAAATGTTTTATTCTGATTTTTTTCCTCAGAGACCTGTACGGGAAAGATCCCTATGCTGGCGCACGATCTGCTGAGTCCAGAGATCCTTATGATGACTATATTGACAGGAGACGGTCAGTATCGTAATTCATTTGTTCATGTTGATTTATGCTGAAGAAACACATGATATAATTATTATGATGAGAAGATTTCAGCATAGTGATGGCAGAGTTGTGTGACTCTTTTCAAGGCATAATGATAGTGTTGCATTGTATTGTATTATTTGACTTTTTTGTCACAGCAGCTTTTTCTGTATGAAATTCAGGCTGCCCTCCCCATTCAAGGCATGTCGCTACAGTACAGAGCCGCCTTTTTATTTTATTTTATTTTTTTTCTGTCTGCAAGTGTATTTGTTTTCCTGTCTAAGTCAGTTTTTTCAACAGAGACAACCCTTTTGGTTTTTGGTTATGTTTGCTTTGTGCATGATACACATGGGACCTTTGTTTATCGTCTCATCTGAATGACTAGCATCCAGACCACCACTCAAGGTCCAGTGGAGGGGAAGAAAGTTCTGGCAATTATGGGATTCAATTGTGTGACCCCTCCCCCCCCCCTCCCTTTTTAAAAAAATTTTTTTTTTAGCAAAATGAACTGTTGTCCGTCTTAAGATAGGAAGAGAACGAGTCAAGTATTTTGAAGTTGTTAGCCAGATGAGAACTTGACAGTTCATAGGTTATGATGAATCCTGTGGTTTGTTTGATGTTTCACATGAAGATTGCATTCTTTTTTTTTTTTTTTTTTTTTTTGCTGCCCCATCATCTGCACGGTTTCAGTGGCATTACTCCCACGCTGTTCATTTAGATCCCCCCATTCACGGCCACACCCAGATTCGTCTGTCACAGTTCCAGCGACTGCAGTCCACAATGAACCATTGATGTTAGGTAGCCAGGAGGCCACACACCAGAGGAGACCCTGCACTGCTGCTGAGTCACTTTGGTGGTGTTCAGTGGTGCCTGTTCTGATTCAACGTACTTAGGACACCACCTACTAAGCCCCCTACTAACAACAATAATGGCTTAGTCGCGGAGCCAGACTAAGCGTCCCTCCCAGAGTGGAGACCGCCAACATTTGTAGTACTGTCACATGTGAGCCACAGAGGGCTGGTTTACCTCTTGTTTTTGTTTCATTTCAAAACTTGGGAGTAAAAGGTGTGGCAGACAGAAATGAATAGGCACCATGTTTTGCTGTTTCAGGCCCTATTCTGCAGCAACAACACAATCCTCTGCCTATTCAAGGTATGTTGTGTGAGTCTGTCTTCTGAATGTCTTTTTTATGCTGATGTTTGATGAAAGTTTTCAAATTTTGGCAGTCTTTAATATATATATCTTTATGTACAGAGAGAGACAGAGAGAGAGAGAGAGAGAGAGAGAGAGAGAGAGAGAGAGAGATTTACATATATATATATATATATATATATGTATGCATGTGTGTCTGTTTGTGTTTGATGATAGATTAGCTGCATTGAATTCTATTCTGTAGTTGTTGATTTTTTTTATAACAAGAGGGAGAAGCAACATGTTGAAGGCAGACATTGGTGTTCTCAGAAGAGAAAAGGTTATATTCCTCTGCAAGAAAACAAAAGAGAAAAGAGAGGAAGTCTTGAAAGATGGAGATGATTACACAGCAGAGGGCAAAAGTGAATTCTAGGATGATGAGAGTGAAACACATTTGTTGATTATAACTACAAGAGTGTGTTGTTGTTGGTTTTTTTTGTTAATAATTTTTTTTCTTATAGTTTGCTGGACTCAAGCAGTCACACAGATAGTTGTGGGAAATTATGAGTTTGTAAAGTAAATAATGATAATAATAATAATAATGGATACTTATTGAGTGCTTTCCTCCCTTAAAGGGAGCTCAAAGCGCTTTGCAATAAACATGAAACACCTACACACAATAACTTACAAAAGGAAGAAGAAGAAAAAAAAATGATGATAAATATCTGGGGACCAACTGCATAAACAGTTCCTTCTTCAATCATATATATATATTCCTGTGGAATGCTTCGAAATATTTATAAGGACAATCACTGTGAGCAGATATATATATATATATTATATAATGCTCACACAGGTACGGAACAAAATATGATGCTCTGGGTTAGCGAAAATGAATCACAATGTGCCGCTCACTGCATGAACTTTTCTTGTTTCACATCACTTGTGAGAAATCATTATGATGGTTTCAAGAATTAATGTTCACTGTTTTCAGTGTTTTGTTGGTGATTGCAGTGTTTATCTGATGTGCAGAAAGATAATCTTCCTTCATCTTCTCTCCCCACCCCACCCCCTGCCCTCCCCCCCCCTTTTTTTTTTTCCTTTTAGTAGGGGAACAAACTCAAGTGGTTACGGCATGGGGGCATCCTCTGCCTATCCTGCTGCAGCATCATCGAGTTATTCATCGGCAGCGCCATCTGCTTATTCATCCACGTCATCGACCAAGTTCAGTTCGTCAACAGTGCAGTCGAGTCGTGTGCCTGGGCCTTACTGATTGTGTGGATTCATTCGTCAGGATATTCTGTGTGTACATTGCTCCTTTTTTTAAAAAAGAATTATTTTATTTTAATTTTTTTTTACTTACACGCTTCTGTTCTTTATGCTAAAAATCATTGATCATAATTGTCCAGACTTTTTCAGATCTTGAGGTCTTCCCTTTCTTCCACTCCTTCTCTTCCTTGCCCTCCATCCATGATCCTTTTTAAAAAAAAAAAAAAAAAAGAAAAAAAAAAAGAAAAAAAAAAGAAAAAGTTTTTGTGAAGAAAATAGTTTTTGTTTTTGTTTTGGATTTGATGATTAACATTGGCTCAGAACATAATGCCTGGTTGTTGAGCGCTTGATTATCTTTGTGTCATTTTTGTATCTTTTATTTGTATGCTGAGATGCACATTGTTATTCAAACATTGTTCTACACAGTTATGTCTAAACAGTGGTGGCGTTCATGGATCAGGAAGTGTTCATAGGTCAGAAAGATTGATGGGTCAATGCATTCATCGGTCAGAAAATGTTCGTGGGTCAGGAAGCATTCATAATCGTATGTTTGATTGATTGATTGATGTGGATACTTATATCTATGTCGGAGAGTATGAGTGTGTCAAGGCGATAATATGTCAGAAAGCGTTCATGTGTTAGAAAGAGTATATGTGTCAGAAAGTACTGATGGGTCACAAAGTGCTCATGGGTAAAAAAGGGTTAATGGGTCAGAAAACATTCTCAAGTGTCAGAATGTATTGATGGATCAAAGAGATGATTTATCAGAAAGCTCTCATTTGTCAGAAAGTGTACTTGGGTCAGAAAAAGTTCAAGGGTCAGAAAATATTGATGGGTCAAAGCGCTCATGGGTCAAAAAAGCATTAATTAGTGAGAAAGGGTTCAAGGTCAGAGAAAATTAACAGGACAGGATGTTCATGGGTCGTCAGGTGTTCATGGGTCAGAAAGTGTTAATGCGTCAGAGCGTTCATGGTTTAAGGAAATTTTTGTAGGCTGGAAAATGGTCATGGATCAAAAAGCATTTTTGGGTTTGAAAGCGTTCATGGGTCACAAATCAAGCTTGAGTTTCTATTGTACAACAGTTTCTTATGTCTTTTTCTTACTTCAGGCCAGACATCTTTGTAGGGTTGTCAGCAAATCCTGTGCTATAGTGGGGAAAGAAATTTTTAAAACGTAATGCAACTGAATCATGAACTGTTTGCATGGAATACCACCTTCAGCTTTGTGACCTCTCGAGCATGATTATTCCAGTCCCTCAGCCTACCTGTTTTGGACATGTCCATTGAAAAAAAGATTTGTGTTAAAAATCATCTCAAGTGTAAATGGTAGAATTTTGGGGAAAAAAAAAAATTAAGTGTTAAGAATCAGTAAGGGGTTTACAATAGGAAGTACAAATTTGCACAGAAAGATTATGGTTCATTCACTTGACTGTGGATGCCTAAACTAAGCGTCACCTTGGATCAAGAGAGTTGAAGAGGAAAAAGTAGTGGTGCCTAAGGACTGAGGATGATTGAACAAAAAAGCAACGACAGAACATGTATGGTATGTACTACATAATGTCTAGGCCTTATTCTCTAGATGTCTCCGATGTTCATCTTTCTCAGGTCGTGCACAATGCACAGCACAGCACAGCATGTTATTTTTTCTTTTTGTTTGCTGTATGCTTTGTTTGTAGATTTTTTTTTTTCTTTTCTTTTAATTGAGTGATTTTTATTCTTAACCTTTGCAGCATGGTATGTTAGATACTATGGTTTTAGCTTTGACAAAAGCATTCCGTCAAGTTTATTTGTAAGTTTATTTTCTTTTGGATTATTATTTTTTTTTAGGAACCTTTTGACTTGTCAGTTGCATGTTCTTAAGCATTTAACATTTGCATTGATGTTGGACATGAATAGCTAAATGCACGAAGAGCAGGAGTCAAAAGATGGCTGCCAGAAAAAGAGGGCACTAGTCAGGGATGCAAAGGGGAGTAACCTACCTCTGTACGTTATCGGCGGTAGCTACTTTCGTTTTCTCCGTATAGACGGGTAGTAATTTGCACAGGACAGGAATCAGTCCTCTGCCGGAGTCTGCACTAGTGGGTCACAGTAAGTATGTTACATAAACGTAATTTTAGGAAGAAAATTTCTTTTTATGTCAAAGATGTGGTTTGCAAGAAAAGTGGGGCATAGGAAAGTATGGGAGATGTGGAGGACTGGATCCAGTTTGCTAGTTTTTACTTCACTGTTATGAGAAAATGATCAAGAAGGTGAATAAAATGACTATACACTGATTTTTGTGTGTATCTTCTTGTATCACACAAGGTTTATAGCATGAACACGTGTGCATGTAATCAAATCATACTTGCATCTGTGTGTGTATGTACATTCCCAGCCCATCACCCCTCAACCAACATAAAACAGTTTAAAGCTGGTGGCAGCACAGTTCACTCACACACACACACACACACACTCACTCACCACCATGAACACACACACACACACACACACACACACACACACGTGCAGATACACACTCACACACATGCAGACACATGCACACACTCACCAATGTGAACACACACACACACACACTGATGGAGTCTTCAGTCAGTCCGACGGATAAGTAGGCAGGCAGGCTTATCTGTCGGTGTGTGTCCTCATATGGGAGAAGAGGCCGATTCTGGATGCGCAGCACTTCCCACAGGTGTGAAAATGTCTCCAGAAGTTGAGCCCTGCTTCCTTCGCTCACGCTTCTTCTTAATAGCCAGCGTTCTCTTGTTTTCAAACATCTTTATGCCACTAGAGCACAGCATTCTCCAGTGAGAGCGGTCAATGGCATCAGTTTCCCAGGAAGCGATGTCTATGTCACAGGCTTTGAGGTTTGTCTTCAAGGTGTCCTTGAAGCGCTTGCAGGGTCTTCCACATTCACGGTGGCCTTCCTTCAGCTGGCCATACAAAAGCATCTTCAGGATCCTGCTGTCTGTCATGTGGACAACGTGTCCTGTCCAGCGTAGCTGGCACTGGATAAGAAGGCTTTTGATGCTGGGCAGGCCACTCCTCTCTAGGACCTGGAGGTTGGAGACCCTGTCTTGCCACTTTGTGCCGAGGATCTTTGGTAGGCATCTCTGGTGAAACTGCTCAAGTTGTTGAATGTGATGGCGATACGTCGTCCATGTTTCACAGCAGTACAATAAGGTGGTCAGCACAGCAGCTCTGTAGGTTTTCATCTTGGTGCTGAGCCTGATGCCTTTGTTGTTCCACAGCCTGTTGTTGAGTCTGCCAAAGGCGGAGCTGGCCTTGGCGATGCGCAGCGCCACTTCTGCATCAAGGGCTCCGTTGTTGCATAGGGTGCTGCCCAGGTAGCAAAACTTGTCGGCTGACTTGATCTCTGTGTCATTGATCTTGATTGCAGGTGGGGTGTAGGCACTGGCATTCTGTGAGCTAACTGGTTGGTACATGGACTCGGTCTTGCTGAGGCTGATGGTGAGTCCAAAGCGCCTGCAAGTGGTTCAGAACCTGTCCATAATGAACTGCGTGTCCTCATGGGTGTGTGCAACAAGCGCACAGTCATCAGCGAAGGGGAATTCTCTCAACAGTGCCTCAAAACACCCTGGACCTGGTGTGGAGTTGCCGCAAGTTGAAAAGTTTGCCATCTGTGTGAAACTGAATGTAGATGCCCCGGTCACAGTCTTGGAAGGCGTCAATGAGCATGTCAGAGAAGAAAATGGAGAACAGTGTGGGTGCCAGGACGCAGCCCTGCTTCACTCCATTTACCACAGGGAACGGATCCGACATGTCAGTATTTTCCTGTACTCTCGCCCTCATGCCATTGTGGAAAGACGCATTCAGCTGGATTAGGCTCTCTGGGCAGCTGAACTTTAGGAGGATCTTCCACAGACCATGGCGGTTCACCATGTCGAAGGCCTTAGTCAGGTCTACAAAGACCTTGTGGAGCTCCTTGTTCTGCTCACGGCACTTCTCTTGCATCTGGCGTACAGCAAACACCATATCACATGTTCCCCTGCCTGAGCGGAAGCCACACTGTGCTTCAGGGATGACTGTGTTGGAGACATGATCAACCAGTTTGTTCAGTATGATGCGGGCGAAGATCTTGCCAGCGATGCAGAGGAGAGAGATTCCACAGTGGTTATCGTAGGATGTTTTGTCTCCCTTCCATTTGTAAATGTGGCCAATAGAAGCATCCCTGAAATCCTGTGGGACCTCCCCTCTCTCCCAGATAGACTGGAACAGGGCGGTCAGCTTGTCTGTCAGCACCTCGCTTCCATACTTGTAGATGTCAGCCTGGATTCCATCCGCTCCTGGTGCTTTTCCTGACGTTGTCAGCTTCAGGGCTTTCTGGGTCTCGACCTTGGTGGGAGGGGCAGCTAGCGAGTCACTGATTGGTAGCTATGGGAGGGCTGCAATTGCCTCGTTTGATATGGACGAGTCCCTGTTGAGGAGGGTGTTGAAGTGCTCTGCCCAGCGGGCAAGGATGTCTTTCTTGTCTGTCAGGAGGGTGGTCTGGTCCAAGGCTCAGACAGGGGTTTATCCTGTGTCTCTCGGCCCATACACAGCTCGGAGACCATCATGGAAGGTCTTCATGTCGTGAGCATCAGCAGCGGACTGAAGCTCTTCGGACTTTCTCTTCCACCAGGTGTTCTTCATCTCACGCAACCTCTCCTGTACAAGTTGCTTGGTTTGCAAGAACTGGTTCTCCTTCCTCTGGCAGTCTTTATCGGAAATGTGATCCTGATGCCGTATATGCAGTGTGTTCAGGAGCTTGGAGATTTCAGAGTCGTTGGCTCCTCTGTACAAAGCCAAGTGTGTCAGCTGCTGCTGTGTACACAGCATCTCTAAAGGTGCTCCATACCTCTTCTACATCAGTCGATGCAGGAATTTCTTGGAGAGCTACTTGGATTTGCTGCTGCAGCACATCCTTGGTGATAGGGAGGCGGTGGATGTTCAGCTTCCTAGGGGGGTTCTGCCTGATTGGTTGGAGCTTGCGTGTAAGTCTGATGTTCATCTTGCTGCGTACCAGGCAATGGTCCGACCAACAGACTGCTCCTCTCATGCAGCGTGTAACGGAAACATCACCTCTGTCCCTCTGCCAGACAATCACATAATCCAGCATGTGCCATTGCTTGGAGCGGGGGTGCATCCATGTGTTCTTGTACTTGTCCGCTTGTTGGAAGAGGGTGTTGGTAATGGTCAGTCCATGCTGCGCGCAGAGCGAGAGCAAAAGCAGTCCGTTGGAGTTGCACTTGCCAGTGCCGTGCTGTCCTAGGACTTTTGACCACGAGGAGAAGTCCACGCCGACGCGGGCATTGAAATCCCCAAGGATGATCAGCCTGTCTTTTCTGTCTACCGATGAAATGGTGCGGCTGAGCTCCTCGTAGAAAGCTTCTTTGATATCATCAGGATTAGTCATTGTCGGGGCATAGCAGCTGATGACTGTGGCGAAGCAATCCTTGGACAGCTTCAGACGCAGGGTCATCAGCCTGTCGTTTATCCCACGTGGAAGGCTGTCAAGCTGTCGTGCAAGTTCGGTTCGTATGGCAAAGCCCACGCCTGAGGTTCTTGGGGTGCCATCTGGCTTCCGAATGCAGTAGAAGGTATAGCCCCCTCCAACTTCCTCCAGCTGGGTTTCACCCGCAAACCTGGTTTTGCTCAGGGCTGCTATATCCACCTGGTAGCGATCAAGCATTCTAGCAATGAGCGCTGTGCGTCTTTCTGGTCTGTCGTCTCTGTCTAAGAGGGTGCGAACATTCCAGGCACCCAGAGTCAGGGCATGACTCCTGGTTCTTTTCTTCTGTTTTCGACCGCTATTGTTGGATGTCCAAGTAGGTGCGGTTTCCTACTAGGTACTAGGTGAGGCAGGCTTTGTTTGGGGATCCTTTTATCTCCCCTTCCCCATGTGGGGAGAGCAGTGCTGTCCCTAAAAAGGGCTGCTCTGACACTGTGGGAGGATACGGGCGCCGCATCTGCCCCAGTCTATGGCGGACGACCATCACCCCACAGCCGCCTGCGTGCAGAGTCGTGACTAGGAACTGCCAGCAGCATCCTCTGCCTGTCCCCGTTACCACTTCTCCGTCGCCGCAGGGCTTGGAAAAGCTGGGTGTTGAAGGGCTAGCTCGTCGTTCCGACATTAGCCTGGTTGCCTGACCAGCACAGGTGACTTTTTTTTTTTTAGTGAGGAAGAGTTGTGCAGTCCCTTCTCCACTCTCTCGCCTACCGACGCTCACAGTCCCACAGGTGTAGATACTGCCACGTGTAGGACGGCCTCCGCAGGTGCAGGTTTTTTCTTCGGAGCTCCGTCTCCTAGGGGGACTTCCAGCCAAGGATAAGAGCTCCCCCTGCCCTTTGGTCATCCTCTTCCGTTTTCACACCCGTTGGGAAAGGTTTCCTCCTTCGCCCGGTCCGTCGTTGGGAGACTTCACATGCGGCAGGTAGTACTGGGTTACATGGTACCAGTAGCAAGGGCTATGCCTCTGACCTGACCATCACACACACACACACACACTCCAACATGTATGCAACATTTCCATGCATGCATTTTAAAACAAAGGAAGAAAAAAACAACCGCCTCTCAAGCCGAGCCCTTCATGTGAATTTCAACACGTCAATGCATAAGAGATATTAAACAAGAACAAACCCCCCGTATCTATGGCAATGTGCTCATAAAGCACCTATTCGTGGCTTTACCTTTTTCTGCCTTCGACGAAGTCCTGCCAGAAATTAGCCATACTCTGAAAGGGGAGTAATCCAATGGGGGTTATCATGCAGGATGGAGTTATCCTCTTTTGGCTGTCGCTTTTATGGCCTCCAAAACGAAGCCTCAAGTTCTGCCATTGTGTGCCCTTTATATTGGTTGTGATATTATCATCCTCCCTGCCCACGCACCTATTTGTCTTCATTCCATTCCACCATGACGAAACAAAACAAATCAAAACAACACACACTCAGAAGGAAAGTAAAAAAAAAAAGAAAAAGAACGCACAATATAATGACGTGCTGTTAGAGCCTCAG
>NC_134896.1:36825038-36827538 GCF_041734735.1 Babylonia areolata | reverse complement strand
TTCAGAGATACTCTGAAAGTCTCTCTGAAAGCGTTTGATATCAGCCCTGACTCCTGGGAGGAATCTGCAGTGGACCGTGACAAATGGCGCGCTGCTGTGCACAAAGGTGCCAAGTTGTGCGAGGCCTACAGGACTGCTGCAGCTGTTCAGAAGAGGCAGGCCAGAAAGTCACGGGCAAACAAGCTCCCTGACAATGATATGCCTGTCTTTGTCTGCCCCAACTGTCAGCGAACATTTCGTGCGCAGATTGGACTATTCAGCCATCTGCGCACTCACAGATAGATTCATGAGCATCCCCCCCAAACACCACCCTACCCGCATCCCCCAGCTGGATGACAACGATGGTCATCATCGATATCGATGGACACACACCATTCTTTATTTATCTATGACTTTTATGAATCTGTAATGTATCTGGAATCATAATGGTGTTAGCTGTCGCAGTCGCAGAATCAAATCGACATTCCACTGCATGACTGAGCGAGCAATCACAGAACAGAATGTTTTGGAGAGAGAGAGAGAGAGAGAGAGAGACAGAGAGAGAAGGGGGGGGGGGGGCGGTGCTGAGGAGAGAAGGGTGTGTGCGCGTGCAGCTATTGGCGCTCCCGCTGCTTGGCTTGCTTGCTTCGCTTGCTGAATAGAAATGGGGGTAAGCTGATACACCAAGCATCTGTGCCGTGTGTGTGGTGTCCATGAGAGTGAGTTGTCTCTCTTAGCTGCAGGAGCTTGCCCCATCTGCTTGTTCTCGTCAGTTCGCGTTCTCTTCCCGAAACCCAGTTAACTCTTCAGTTGTCGTCTGCCGTTTGTTGTCAGTGCGAGTCTCGACTGAGTCTTCCCGCCGGGAGTGCAACAGTTGTTTATTAGCCTGTGTGTGTGTGAGTGTGTGTGGAACTGTGTCAGTGGAAAGTTTTGGTACATTTTCTTTCTTCCCCTCGGGCACTGAGTCGTCCTGATCGGGACGCGAAGCTGTGAATTGCGTTGCGGGGGAAAAAGTAAGTGAAACTTTGTCATTTATTTATCTTTTACTGTAGTCCGCTGTTTAGTCATTCATTCATTTGTTAATTAATCGATTCACTGAGTCATTAATTCGTTCATTTATTTGTTTCGTCATTCAGTCATATTTATCCATTTGATGTTTGCTTTACTTAATATGAATGGTTATCAGTCATCAGTGTAAAAGGTCGGTTCAGAGCTATTGGATGGATACTACTGAAGAATTCTTACTAAGTTACTGAGATGGGGAGGCCGAGGAATCCTAGAACTTAGAAAATGAAAACTTAAAGTGTACAACTAAACTCTGGAGGCGATGTTTTGGCATACAGATAGAAATGTGCGATTCAGTTTGACTCCGCAGGCTGAACAGTTGCGTACGTCTGCCGTTTTGTGGATTGATGCTCCCATTTAGAGTTCGATGACTGCGGAGTTCGAAATGCTTCCAGTTGATTTAGGCGGTGACTACTTTAGATGAGTACCGTCGGAATGCTTTCTGTTAGTGTATATCAGTACAGGACACCCGGCCCGGTATCCACTTACTCCGTCAATTTACATGATTATAAGGACTGACGTGACACTCAGTGAGGTCTGACTGATCATCTGAAGTTATCAATAAAGACTCGGGGACAGACTGTGAGTGACTGACTGAGAGTGAAGAAAGGATGTGGTATGAAAGGAAGTACTAGGGTCAAGAGGACGGTGGGTTGGGGGGTGGGGTGTGGGGGTAGGGGAAGGGAAGGAACTGAAGGAGGGAGGAGGGAGGAGTAAATGAAGAAAAACCCCAGCAATACATCACTGACTGAGAGGGTAATACACACACACACACACACACACACACACACACACACACACACACACACACATACACGCGCACACACACACACACACTGACACACACACACACACACACAGAATTTTAGCGCATCATTTGCTTTCCCCTCATCCTTTTGAAACCATTGCATTGCGTGTGAAACGACTGCTTCCAGATTCCGGAAGCACGGCCTCCATGCGGCCTGCACGACCAACAAAAACGAAAGCGGATAAACAAAAGACAAACCAAAAATCGAACAAGTAACACTGTTTGATATGAATGGTCTTTCTGCTCCACATTAATTTTGCTCAATAACCGACTCGTAGTATTATTGTGGCAGGCATGTAAAATGAACTCATATAGCTCGAGTCATCATGATTCATCACAGATACAGAGGCGCGCGCGCGCACGCAGAGAGAGAGAGAGAGAGAGAGAGAGAGAGAGAGAGAGAGAGAGAGAGAGAACACGAACGAACGAATCTTTTTTTTATTGGGAGAAAAAAATGAATAAGCACAAATGGCTTGTTTTCATACTGCCCTCACGAAAAGGGAAAACATAACAAATACTCAATACAAAAGCATGACATTGCATGAATAGATTTCAATTCTGTCCCACGAAAATGACGAACAACATAAGTACATGCACAATTAATACTTAGAACAGAAACAAGAGAAGAAAGAAGAAGGAAGAGACAAG
>NC_134896.1:36820038-36822538 GCF_041734735.1 Babylonia areolata | reverse complement strand
CCAGCACTCCACTGATCTTCGTGTGACTGATTTCAGATGTAAATCGTTTATGGGATACCTGTTGTATGGCTGATACAATATAAATTATATTGGATAACATTGCACATTTCTTCTGTCATTGCTGGTGTGTGCTCACGTCAAATGATTGGTATAAGGACAAGCCCGGAGCTTCCGGGGCTTTTTTTGAGGAAGTATCTGGGTTTTGTTCCAATGTACCTTTTTATTTACCCGCTGTGTACCAGCTGAACCGGTAGCATAAGCAGCATTAAACTCGAAGTTGTGTACCCTTGTGTATGGAGAGAGTTACCACTCTTTATTTTATTTAGTTTATTATTATTATTATTTTTTAAATCATGGTTTACTCTCCTAGTCTTATTATTCTTTCACATCGGGGTACATTTCCTTGTGTAATTAGGTGTGCCTTATTACGAATGACCTGTGTTATTTCCTGGATACCGTGTGGGGTATAATTATTATCCCTGATGTAGCCTCTGTGCTGGGCGTGTGCTCAGTATATATTGGCGGTGAACCCAATTAAGCCTTTATTTTCGTCCGTAGATTCTGTTTCTAACCGACCGCACCTGGCGGCGGCGTTGCTAGGGTAAATGTATACTTGTAGCTGGCATCCAGCCTGTAGCGTTGTTAGGGTTTGATACAGTGTATACCGGCCATAGACATATATATAGATGTAAACATCTCTCTCTCTCTCTCTCTCTCTCAGTGGTGTGTACGAGCTGAACGGCTGAGGTCTGTTGTATCAAACTGTTGCCGATATCAGTGCAGGGCCGTGTTGAGCTGTGTGACCATTGTCTTCATCCCTTGGCCAGTATATTATCAGTGCCAGAAATTAAACCGTCTCGTCCCCGCCGCCGAAAATAAAGGGGGTGAGGGGGAGGGGGGGGGGGGGGTGGGGGGGTGGGGGGGGGTGGATCTCAGATCTTAAGAAAGATGGAATGTGGTTGGGTACTGAATACGTAGGCGGAAAAATAACAACAACGAATCATACTCAGACAGACAGACAGACACACATATGTCCCATACACATAACACACACACAACACAACCTCCCACACGCACGCCGGCGCGCGCGCACGCGCACACACACACACACACACACAGTGCGCACGCACACGCACACACACACACACACACACACACACTCTGAACACATGCTCCACACTCAAACACACGCGCGCTCACACACACACACATACACATACATACATACATACATTGACACGACACACTGTGACCCCCCTACACTGCGCGCACACACATTCCCCTCATTCCTACACACACACACACACACACACACACACACACACACACAGAGATACATAGATCCAAAGATGCATACATACATACATACATACATAAACAAACAAAACACACCCTCCCTACACTGCACATGGACACATTCCACACTGACATCTACCTACCTACCTATCTAACCACACACACACACACACACACACACACACACACGCAGTCCTCCTCTTCGTCCCCCCACACCCTCCGCCCCATCCCCCGCCACTCTCTCTCTCGCTCTCCCCTTCCACCTGCCACCCACCCTATACAAACGACAGCTGGCCACACGCCAATATCCAGTCGTATGAAAAATGTGCGTTGTGGCACTGATGACGTTCTGTGCTTCTTTGTGACAGCGCCTGCACCAAGTGACTCTGGCGTAGCTAGCTGAGAAAGCAGCGAACTGAAAGAACGAAGAAAACTAAGAAACACTGAACACAATGATAACACAGTCTCAGCATTTCTCTCTCTATCTCTCTCTTCAAGTCTTGACCTTTCGGTGTTCACTGAAATCGCGGTGATCGGCAAAACAAAACTATGTGCATTTGAAAGCTTGCTTTTTCTTTGTTTTTTGCAAACACTCCGTTTTAGAAAGAAGTAACGAAAAAAGAAAAAGAAAAAAAGAGAAAAAACAACAACCAAAAACAAACAAACAAACAAACAAAAACCCCCGCAACTATACATTGTAGAATTTATCTGTTTTGGCCCTCCCTCTCTTCCCCTCTCTCTCTCTCTCTCTCTCTCTCTCTCTCTCTCTGTGTGTGTGTGTGTGTGTGTGTGTGTGTGTGTTACCATGTTTGTGATTAACAAATAGTAAAGAGTGGTAACTCTCTCCATTCACAAGGTACACAACTTTAAGTCAGTGCTGCTTTCGCTACCGTTTCAGCTAGTGCTGCTTTCGCTACCGATTCAGCTAACACACAGTATGTTATGTATATATGTATGTATGCAAGTATGTATGTATGTATGTATAAATCTATGGATCTATGTATCTATGTGTGCGTTCGTGCGTGCGCGCGCGCGCGCGCGCGCGCGTGTGTGTGTGTGTGTGTGTGTGTGCGCGCGCGTGTGTGTAAGCTGAATCGGTAGCGTGAGCAACACTGACTTGGAGTTGTGTACCTTGTGAATGGAGAGAGTTACCACTCTTTACTATTTGTTAATCATTTCATTTCATCTCCTGGCCTCATTATTT